>NC_088406.1:42328108-42383108 GCF_034236695.1 Oncorhynchus nerka
ACGGGAGTTGCAAGGGTAAATAAATGGAAGGTTAACTGGCACAAAGGGTGAGTGCTCCGGGCCAGTATTTGTCTGTGGAGGGAGCCCGATGAGGCCCTTTGTGTGAATGAATGGGTCTCTCCCTCATGTTATCATGATGTGGAGTCATTAATCACTACCCTGACAAACACACAGGGACTGCTGCCCGCGACACACGCACACACACAAACAAACACTCACACGCATGCACACAGTGAGAAAATCAAGTACGTACACACACACACACACACACACACACACACACACACACACACACACACACACACACACACTGCGAGACGACAACCACACCAACCGCCTGAGATCTCTACTCTCCGTTTTTTTCCGGTATTACAGAGAGTGTGACAGAAGGTGTGTGTGTGTTTGTATTTGTGTCCTTCCTGCGTCATTGGCTCACCCCTGCCCTCAGCACTCCTCACTGACTGTGAGTTCCCTGTTGAGGTGTCCCTGCAGGGCTGCTGTCCCACACAGAGGCTCCATTCTCTGGGCTGTGTCTGTGTGTAGCCCAAACCCTGGTCCCTCCTCCTGGCCCCAGTCTAGCCCTGGCCTTCCCTTCCCTGGCTCTCTGGAGGAGCTCTCCACTGCCAAGGCCACACTGCAGCTGCCCAACACAAACCAGCATGACCCAACCGGCACACTGCCCTGCTTGCCTGTTAGCACAGCCACCACACACACACACACACACACACACACACACACACACACACACACACACACACACTCGCACACACACTTACCCTCTCTCCCGGAGTCACACGGAAGATTTGCCAAAGCTGCCCTCCTCAAACCCTGCCAGTGTAACATAGAGAAAAACTGTTGACATTTTTTGCCAAAGCCCCTCCCCCCACCCCACCGAGGGCTTTTCAAAAGTCTGTCAGTCTGTCCTTCTGCCTCTCTCCCTCCCTGTTTGTATGTCTGTCTCTGTCTGTCTTTATGCCTGCCTGCCTGCTGGGGCGTGGCTACTGTCTCTAAGCTGTTTCGCTTCTGGAGACCACTAAGTTACAGCGCTCACTAACGGGACCATCACAGGCCAAGCCCACAGCCACTGGCATACATACTCAGCCATTCACTGTGGAGGGAGGGAGGGAGGGAGGGAGAGATAGAGAGAGAGAGAGTGGGAAGAGGAAGGGAAAGAGAAGGGAAGGAGATATAGGAAGGATAGGAGTGAAGGAAAAATCCAATGTGGTTGTAGATGTCATTTACATTATACATGCTGGATGTGTTTAATTAATGTTGGTGTATATGTTTGCACAGTTCACACTGTTTGTTTCTGTGCGTGCATGTGTACCCATCTTGATACCCATTGTGAATGTGTGTTCTACAGTACATCTGTGGCCAGTAGGGGTGAAACGGTTCACAAAACTCACGGTTCGGAACGATACGGGACAGTGGTGTAACGGTTCGGGTACGGTTTCGATACATCGACAAAATGAATGCCTGAGAAATGTGTCATTTGTATTTCCATTTTCCATTTTTTATACTAGTATAATAGTAAACATGGGTAGCTTGAATTCCCAGGAGCATATTGAAACGAAGGGACAACAAAAAACAGCCTTATAACGTGAAATAAGATAGTAATTTAAAACAGAACTTCAACAATAGTGCACAGTCCAGCATCATATATCAACATTAAGTCACATAGCAGTGCATTAAACAAAATAGGTCCGTTTGAGACTGGTTACTTGAAAAAAATATAAAAATGTTTATCAGATTTTCCAGTTGTTCTTTAAGAAGATTAGTCTATCCACATGATCTGCAATGAGCACAGATGGGCTTGCTGTGACAATGTCAGCCGCTGTGGAGAATACCCCCTCGCTCGGTACAGAGGTCCCAGGCACAGCGCCTTGCTAATATGGCAACATGAGGGTATATTAACTATTTGGTCTTCCACCATGTAAGTAGATCAGCATCCAGGGGAATTACAGTCCACTTCCCTGTATGAGGTCACCTCCTCCTCTATGACCTTGACTTTTGACTTGGTTCCCTGCTCCTGGGTCGTGAACAACTCCCCAAAAAGCTCAGCCATGGTAGACTTCTTTTCTGGAGAAGAACCCCGGTGCATATCAGTGTTGTGACTGTTTTGAGAGACCTGCTCACTTTGATAACTTCCTCTGCTAGTCGGAAGTCATTTTCAGACAAAGTCACAATATCCTTGACAGTCTTCCTCACAGCTTGATCAGTCAGTGTAGAATACACCACAACTTTCTGCTCAAGGTATCTCTCAACCATGTCATAGCTTGAATTCTGTCTAGCAGGGACATCTTGGATTAATTTGTGGTTTGGCAGCTCCAGCATCTCCTGTTTTGTCTTGAAAACATGTGCATCAGTTGTGCTTTTATGGAAGAAGAATACCACCTTCCAGATCTTTGCTAGGAGACGATAGATTGGATTCACTGACATTGCTTTTTGAGATGCTAGATGAATAACGTGAGCAAAGCATCCTATCTGTGGCCCCAATCCAGCTAGTGCAACTGCATTTACAATATTTCTAGCGTTGTCAGTGTTCACAGGAATCATTACATTATCCCCCTCCAACTTCCACACTGAAACTACTGCCCTTAGCTCTTCCCCCAACTTTACACTGGTGTGACTCCTCTCAAGGACATGGCTTTATATCTCCCACTCTGCCGTAATTAAATGAGCCGTTACAGTAAGGTCGGCCTCTGTAGCTCTACTGTCTGTTGTTAGAGCAACAGACCACTTTTCTGTCGACTCGCTCTCAAGTTGTTCTTTGTTTTTTTTGTTTGTTTTGTATAAGGCAGGTATTAATGTCTGGGAAAAATGTGTAGGGGAAGGAATAGTGAAGCGCGGCTCGACCACTTTAAACATGTTTCTGAACCCGCATTCTCTACTACAGAGAACGGTCTGCCGCTATGAGTTTTGCTATCGCTGCGTTGATTTCTTTAGCCCTACCGGAGTCAGCAGCATATTGTTGCCTGAAGGCTGTGGGGAGAAGTGGTTGCCGTTTCATTATTTCGCCTAGTCCCACCTATTGGCACTTTGGGGTGACTGATGTCGGCGCCAATGAGTAGTTACTCATATTGCCACTCTAACAGGCTATCAGCAATCAACAGGGCCTGCATGTTGTAGACGTTTTATCCACCTCTAACAGGCTATCAGCAATCAACAGGGCCTGCATGTTGTAGACGTTTTATCCACCTCTAACAGGCTATCAGCAATCAACAGGGCCTGCATGTTGTAGATGTTTTATCCACCACTAACAGGCTATCAGCAATCAACAGGGCCTGCATGTTGTAGACGTTTTATCCACCTCTAACAGGCTATCAGCAATGAACAGGGCCTGCAGGTTGTAGACATTTTATCCACCACTCTAATAGGCTATCAGCAATCAACAGGGCCTGCATGTTGTAGACATTTTATCCACCACTCTAACATTATATCAGCAATCAACATGGCCTGCATGTTGTAGACGTTTTAACCACCACTAACAGGCTATCAGCAATCAACAGGGCCTGCATGTTGTAGATGTTTTATCCACCACTAACAGGCTATCAGCAATCAACAGGGCCTGCATGTTGTAGACGTTTTATCCACCACTAACAGGCTATCAGCAATCAACAGGGCCTGCATGTTGTAGATGTTTTATCCACCACTAACAGGCTATCAGCAATCAACAGGGCCTGCATGTTGTAGATGTTTTATCCACCACTAACAGGCTATCAGCAATCAACAGGGCCTGCATGTTGTAGACGATTTATCCACCACTAACAGGCTATCAGCAATCAACGGGGCCTGCATGTTGTAGACATTTTATCCACCACTAACAGGCTATCAGCAATCAACATGGCCTGCATGTTGTAGACGTTTTAACCACCACTAACAGGCTATCAGCAATCAACAGGGCCTGCATGTTGTAGACGTTTTATCCACCACTAACAGGCTATCAGCAATCAACAGGGCCTGCATGTTGTAGATGTTTTATCCACCACTAACAGGCTATCAGCAATCAACAGGGCCTGCATGTTGTAGATGTTTTATCCACCACTAACAGGCTATCAGCAATCAACAGGGCCTGCATGTTGTAGACGATTTATCCACCACTAACAGGCTATCAGCAATCAACGGGGCCTGCATGTTGTAGACATTTTATCCACCACTAACAGGCTATCAG
The DNA here is from genome assembly GCF_034236695.1 of Oncorhynchus nerka. NCBI lineage: Eukaryota > Metazoa > Chordata > Actinopteri > Salmoniformes > Salmonidae > Oncorhynchus > Oncorhynchus nerka. The sequence goes on from NC_088406.1 coordinate 42,332,280, forward strand.
CAATCAACAGGGCCTGCATGTTGTAGACGTTTTATCCACCACTCTAACAGGCTATCAGCAATCAACAGGGCCTGCATGTTGTAGACATTTTATCCACCACTAACTGGCTATCAGCAATCAACAGGGCCTGCATGTTGTAGATGTTTTATCCACCACTAACAGGCTATCTGTAAGGGTTTTCTGGTGAAAGAGAAGCGGACCAAAAAGCAGCATGGTGGTTATTCATGTTCTTTAATTTATAAAGAAACTACACATGAGATAACAAAAACAACAAACGTGAGAAAACCTAAAACAGTCCTATCTGGTGCAAAACACAGAGACAGGAACAATCACCCACAAACACACAGTGAAACCCAGGCTACCTAAGTATGATTCTCAATCAGAGACAACTAATGACACCTGCCTCTGATTGAGAACCATACTAGGCCGAAAACATAGAAATACCCAAAACCTAGAAAAACAAACATAGACTGCCCACCCTGCCCACCCAACTCACGCCCTGACCATACTAACTAAATACAAAACACAGGAAATAAAGGTCAGAACGTGACAGTACCCCCCCCCCCCAAAGGTGCGGACTCCGGCCGCAAAACCTTGACCCATAGGGGAGGGTCTGGGTGGGCGTCTGTCCGCGGTGGCGGCTCTGGCGCGGGACGCGGACCCCACTTCACCATTGTCTTAGTCCGCCTCATTGTCCGCCTCCGTGGCTCTCTAACCATGGCAACCCCTCTCAATGACTCCTCGGGACAGAGGTGCAGCTGCTCGGGACAGAGGGGCGGAAGCTCTGGCGCCTCTGGGCTGAGGGGCTCTGGCGCCTCTGGGCTGAGGGGCTCTGGCGCCTCTGGGCTGAGGGGCTCTGGCGCCTCTGGGCTGAGGGGCTCTGGCGCCTCTGGGCTGAGGAGCGGGAGCTCTGGCAGCGCCGGACAGGCGGGAACACCTGTGTTGATGGGACGGAGAGACAGCCTGGTGCGGGTTGCCGGCACTGGTGGTACCGGGCTGGGGACACACACCTCAGGGCGAATGCCTTGCATACTACGCCAAATCAACTGCTCTCTCTCTTCGCACTCCCCCAATTCTATTAACACCTCCTCGAGTGTCTCCTCATCTCCCATCCGTTCACTCTCCTCCATTCTGTCCAATAACTCCTCGACCCTCTCAGACTCAGCCCTCAGCTTCGCCGACAGCTCGGATAACATCCATGGCTCCTTACGGTAAACAGGGGGAGTTGGCTCAGGTCTGGCTCCTGACTCTGCCACACTCTCCCTGTGCCTCCCCCCAAGAAATTTTTGGGGGTGCCTCTCGGGCTTCCAGCCGCTCTGCCGTGCTAGCTCCTCATAATGCCGCCTCTCTGCCTTCGCTGCCTCCAGCTCGGCTTTGGGCGGGCAATATTCCCCTGGCTCTGCCCAGGGTCCTTTCCCGTCAAGGATCTCCTCCCAAGTCCATCTCTCCAAATAGTGCAGCCTCTCCCACTGCTGCCTCTGTTGCTTCTCCTGCTGCTGCCTTTGCTGCCGCTGCTGCACCTGTCGCTTCTCCTGCTGCTGCTGTTGCCTCTGTTTACCATGCCGCTTGGTCCTTGGTTGGTGGGTGATTCTGTAAGGGTTTTCTGGTGAAAGAGAAGCGGATCAAAAAGCAGCATGGTGGTTATTCATGTTCTTTAATTTATAAAGAAACTACACATGAGATAACAAAAACAACAAACGTGAGAAAACCTAAAACAGTCCTATCTGGTGCAAAACACAGAGACAGGAACAATCACCCACAAACACACAGTGAAACCCAGGCTACCTAAGTATGATTCTCAATCAGAGACAACTAATGACACCTGCCTCTGATTGAGAACCATACTAGGCCGAAAACATAGAAATACCCAAAACCTAGAAAAACAAACATAGACTGCCCACCCAACTCACGCCCTGACCATACTAACTAAATACAAAACACAGGAAATAAAGGTCAGAACGTGACACTATCAGCAATCAACAGGGCCTGCATGTTGTAGACGTTTTATCCACCACTAACAGGCTATCAGCAATCAACAGGGCCTGCATGTTGTGGACGTTTTATCCACCACTAACAGGCTATCAGCAATCAACAGGGCCTGCATGTTGTAGACGTTTTATCCACAACTAACAGGCTATCAGCAATCAACAGGGCCTGTATGTTGTAAACGTTTTATCCACCACTAACAGGCTATCAGCAATCAACAGGGCCTGCATGTTGTAGACGTTTTATCCACCACTAACAGGCTATCAGCAATCAACAGGGCCTGCATGTTGTAGACGTTTTATCCACCACTCTAACAGGCTATCAGCAATCAACAGGGCCTGCATGTTGTAGACGTTTTATCCACCACTAACAGGCTATCAGCAATCAACAGGGCCTGCATGTTGAGACGTTTTATCCACCACTCTAACAGGCTATCAGCAATCAACAGGGCCTGCATGTTGTAGACGTTTTATCCACCACTAACAGGCTATCAGCAATCAACAGGGCCTGCATGTTGTAGACGATTTATCCACCTCTAACAGGCTATCAGCAATCAACAGGGCCTGCATGTTGTAGACGATTTATCCACCACTAACAGGCTATCAGCAATCAACAGGGCCTGCATGTTGTAGACGTTTTATCCACCACTCTAACAGGCTATCAGCAATCAACAGGGCCTGCATGTTGTAGACATTTTATCCACCACTAACAGGCTATCAGCAATCAACAGGGCCTGCATGTTGTAGACGTTTTATCCACCACTAACAGGCTATCAGCAATCAACAGGGCCTGCATGTTGTAGACGTTTTATCCACCACTAACAGGCTATCAGCAATCAACAGGGCCTGCATGTTGTAGACGTTTTATCCACCAAAATCTTCCCAGACGGCAGACCTGAATTATACTGGGTCGTCTTCTAGTTCTGGCTCGCCAATGTTTGCCATGTTGCTCCTTTGAATTTAGCTAACTGCTAATTCCTTCATAAGCTAATTGCTGCTACGACGGTCTCTCAGCTCTGTTCCTTCATAAGATAATTGCTGCTATGACAATCTCTCAGCTCTGTTCCTTCATAAGATAATTGCTGCTATGACAATCTCTCAGCTCTGTTCCTTCATAAGATAATTGCTGCTATGACAATCTCTCAGCTCTGTTCCTTCATAAGTTAATTGCTGCTATGACGGTCTCTCAGCTCTGTTCCTTCATAAGATAATTGCTGCTATGACGATCTCTCAGCTCTGTTCCTTCATAAGCTAATTAATGCTACGACGGTCTCTCAGCTCTGTTCCTTCATAAGCTAAATGCTGCTACAATGGTCTCTCAGCTCTGTTCCTTCATAAGATAATTGCTGCTATGACGATCTCTCAGCTCTGTTCCTTCATAAGCTAATTAATGCTACGACCGTCTCTCAGCTCTGTTCCTTCATAAGCTAAATGCTGCTACAATGGTCTCTCAGCTCTGTTCCTTCATAAGCTAAATGCTGCTACAATGGTCTCTCAGCTCTGTTCCTTCATAAGCTAATTGCTGCTACGACGGTCTCTCAGCTCTGTTCCTTCATAAGATAATTGCTGCTACGACGGTCTCTCAGCTCTGTTCCTTCATAAGATAATTGCTGCTATGACAATCTCTCAGCTCTGTTCCTTCATAAGATAATTGCTGCTATGACAATCTCTCAGCTCTGTTCCTTCATAAGATAATTGCTGCTATGACAATCTCTCAGCTCTGTTCCTTCATAAGATAGTTGCTGCTATGACAATCTCTCAGCTCTGTTCCTTCATAAGATAATTGCTGCTATGACAATCTCTCAGCTCTGTTCCTTCATAAGATAGTTGCTGCTATGACAATCTCTCAGCTCTGTTCCTTCATAAGATAATTGCTGCTATGACAATCTCTCAGCTCTGTTCCTTCATAAGATAATTGCTGCTATGACGGTCTCTCAGCTCTGTTCCTTCATAAGATAATTGCTGCTATGACGATCTCTCAGCTCTGTTCCTTCATAAGTTAATTGCTGCTACGACGGTCTCTCAGCTCTGTTCCTTCATAAAATAATTGCTGCTATGACAATCTCTCAGCTCTGTTCCTTCATAAGATAATTGCTGCTATGACAATCTCTCAGCTCTGTTCCTTCATAAGATAATTGCTGCTATGACAATCTCTCAGCTCTGTTCCTTCATAAGATAATTGCTGCTATGACGGTCTCTCAGCTCTGTTCCTTCATAAGATAATTGCTGCTACGACGGTCTCTCAGCTCTGTTCCTTCATAAGATAATTGCTGCTACGACGGTCTCTCAGCTCTGTTCATTCATAAGATAATTGCTGCTACGACGGTCTCTCAGCTCTGTTCCTTCATAAGATAATTGCTGCTATGACGATCTCTCAGCTCTGTTCCTTCATAAGATAATTGCTGCTACGACGGTCTCTCAGCTCTGTTCCTTCATAAGATAATTGCTGCTACGACGGTCTCTCAGCTCTGTTCCTTCATAAGATAATTGCTGCTATGACAATCTCTCAGCTCTGTTCCTTCATAAGATAATTGCTGCTATGACAATCTCTCAGCTCTGTTCCTTCATAAGATAATTGCTGCTATGACGGTCTCTCAGCTCTGTTCCTTCATAAGATAATTGCTGCTATGACAATCTCTCAGCTCTGTTCCTTCATAAGATAATTGCTGCTATGACGGTCTCTCAGCTCTGTTCCTTCATAAGATAATTGCTGCTACGACGGTCTCTCAGCTCTGTTCCTTCATAAGATAATTGCTGCTACGACGGTCTCTCAGCTCTGTTCCTTCATAAGATAATTGCTGCTACGACGGTCTCTCAGCTCTGTTCCTTCATAAGATAATTGCTGCTATGACAATCTCTCAGCTCTGTTCCTTCATAAGATAATTGCTGCTATGACGGTCTCTCAGCTCTGTTCCTTCATAAGATAGTTGCTGCTATGACAATCTCTCAGCTCTGTTCATTCATAAGATAGTTGCTGCTATGACAATCTCTCAGCTCTGTTCCTTCATAAGATAATTGCTGCTATGACGGTCTCTCAGCTCTGTTCCTTCATAAGATAGTTGCTGCTATGACAATCTCTCAGCTCTGTTCATTCATAAGATAGTTGCTGCTATGACAATCTCTCAGCTCTGTTCCTTCATAAGATAATTGCTGCTATGACGGTCTCTCAGCTCTGTTCCTTCATAAGATAGTTGCTGCTATGACAATCTCTCAGCTCTGTTCCTTCATAAGATAATTGCTGCTATGACGGTCTCTCAGCTCTGTTCCTTCATAAGATAGTTGCTGCTACGACGGTCTCTCAGCTCTGTTCATTCATAAGATAATTGCTGCTACGACAGTCTCTCAGCTCTGTTTCTTCATAAGCTAATTGCTGCTACAATGGTCTCTCAGCTCTGTTCCTTCATAAGCTAATTGCTGCTACAATGGTCTCTCAGCTCTGTTCATTCATAAGATAATTGCTGCTATGACAATCTCTCAGCTCTGTTCATTCATAAGATAGTTGCTGCTACGACGGTCTCTCAGCTCTGTTCATTCATAAGATAATTGCTGCTACGACGGTCTCTCAGCTCTGTTCCTTCATAAGATAATTGCTGCTATGACAATCTCTCAGCTCTGTTCCTTCATAAGATAATTGCTGCTATGACAATCTCTGAGCTCTGTTCATTCATAAGATAGTTGCTGCTACGACGGTCTCTCAGCTCTGTTCATTCATAAGATAATTGCTGCTACGACGGTCTCTCAGCTCTGTTCCTTCATAAGTTAATTGCTGCTACGACGGTCTCTCAGGTCTGTTCCTTCATAAGCTAATTGCTGCTATGACAATCTCTCAGCTCTTTTCATTCATAAGATAGTTGCTGCTATGACAATCTCTCAGCTCTGTTCATTCATAAGATAGTTGCTGCTATGACAATCTCTCAGGTCTGTTCCTTCATAAGATAGTTGCTGCTACGACGGTCTCTCAGCTCTGTTCATTCATAAGATAATTGCTGCTATGACGGTCTCTCAGCTCTGTTCCTTCATAAGTTAATTGCTGCTACGACGGTCTCTCAGGTCTGTTCCTTCATAAGCTAATTGCTGCTATGACAATCTCTCAGCTCTGTTCATTCATAAGATAGTTGCTGCTATGACAATCTCTCAGCTCTGTTCATTCATAAGATAGTTGCTGCTATGACAATCTCTCAGCTCTGTTCATTCATAAGATAGTTGCTGCTATGACAATCTCTCAGCTCTGTTCATTCATAAGATAGTTGCTGCTATGACAATCTCTCAGCTCTGTTCATTCATAAGATAGTTGCTGCTATGACAATCTCTCAGGTCTGTTCCTTCATAAGATAGTTGCTGCTACGACGGTCTCTCAGCTCTGTTCATTCATAAGATAATTGCTGCTATGACGGTCTCTCAGCTCTGTTCCTTCATAAGATAATTGCTGCTACGACGGTCTCTCAGCTCTGTTCCTTCATAAGATAATTGCTGCTATGACAATCTCTCAGCTCTGTTCTCGCTGGAGTGAAATAACTAATGAGCGGAGCTGCATACAGCTACGAGAAGAAACAAATCAAATCAAATTTAGCCCTCCTTACATCAGCTGATATCTCAAAGTGCTGTACAGAAACCCAGCCTAAAACCCCAAACAGCAAGCAATGCAGGTGTAGAAGCATGGTGGCTAGGAAAAGCTCCCTAGGAAGAAACCTAGAGAGGAACCAGGCTATGAGAGGTGGCCAGTCCTCTTCTGGCTGTGCCGGGTGGAGATTATAACAGAACATGGCCAAGATGTTCAAATGTTCATAAATGACCAGCATGGTCAAATAATAATAATCACAGTAGTTGTCAAGGGTGCAGCAAGTCAGCACCTCAGGAGTAAATGTCAGTTGGCTTTTCATAGTCGATCATTCAAATCAAATCAATCAAATCAAATTGTATTTGTCACATACACATGGTTAGCAGATGTTAATGCGAGTGTAGCGAAATGCTTGTGCTTCTAGTTCCGACAATGCAGTGATAACCAACAAGTAATCTAACTAACAATTCCAAAACTACTGTCTTATACACAGTGTAACGGGATAAGGAATATGTACATAAGGATATATGAATGAGTGATGGTACAGAGCAGCATACAGTAGATGGTATCGAGTACAGTATATACATATGAGATGAGTATGTAGAAAAAGTAAACAAAGTGGCATAGTTAAAGTGGCTAGTGACATAAGAATGCAGTCGATGATCTAGAGTACAGTATATACATATGCATATGAGATGAATAATGTAGGGTAAGTAACATTATATAAGGTAGCATTGTTTAAAGTGGCTAGTGATATATTTACATCATTTCCCATCAATTCCCATTATTAAAGTGGCTGGAGTTGGGTCAGTGTCAATGACAGTGTGTTGGCAGCAGCCACTCAATGTTAGTGGTGGCTGTTTAACAGTCTGATGGCCTTGAGATAGAAGCTGTTTTTCAGTCTCTCGGTCCCAGCTTTGATGCACCTGTACTGACCTCGCCTTCTGGATGATAGCGGGGTGAACAGGCAGTGGTTCGGGTGGTTGATGTCCTTGATGATCTTTATGGCCTTCCTGTAACATCGGGTGGTGTAGGTGTCCTGGAGGGCAGGTAGTTTGCCCCCGGTGATGCGTTGTGCAGACCTCACTACCCTCTGGAGAGCCTTACGGTTGAGGGCGGAGCAGTTGCCATACCAGGCGGTGATACAGCCCGCCAGGATGCTCTCGATTGTGCATCTGTAGAAGTTTGTGAGTGCTTTTGGTGACAAGCCGAATTTCTTCAGCCTCCTGAGGTTGAAGAGGCGCTGCTGCGCCTTCTTCACGACGCTGTCAGTGTGAGTGGACCAATTCAGTTTGTCTGTGATGTGTACGCCGAGGAACTTAAAACTTGCTACCCTCTCCACTACTGATCCATCGATGTGGATAGGGGGGTGTTCCCTCTGCTGTTTCCTGAAGTCCACAATCATCTCCTTAGTTTTGTTGACGTTGAGTGTGAGGTTATTTTCCTGACACCACACTCCGAGGGCCCTCACCTCCTCCCTGTAGGCCGTCTCGTCGTTGTTGGTAATCAAGCCTACCACTGTTGTGTCGTCCGCAAACTTGATGATTGAGTTGGAGGCGTGCATGGCCACGCAGTCGTGGGTGAACAGGGAGTACAGGAGAGGGCTCAGAACGCACCCTTGTGGGGCCCCCGTGTTGAGGATCAGCGGGGAGGAGATGTTGTTGCCTACCCTCACCATTAAGAGTATCTCTACCGCTCCTGCTGTCTCTAGAGAGTTGAAAACAGCAGGTCTGGGACAGGTAGCAAGTCTGGTGAACAGGTCAGAGGTCCATAGCTGCAGGCAGAACAGTTGAAACTGGAGCAGCAGCACGGCCAGGTGGATTGGGGACAGCAAGGAGTCATCATGCCAGGTAGTCCTGAGGCATGGTCCTAGGGCTCAGGTCCTCCGAGAGAGAGAAAGAAAGCGAGAATTACAGAGAACATACTTAAATTCACACAGGACACCGGATAAGACAGGAGAAGTACTCCAGATATAACAAACTGACCCTAGCCCCCCGACACATAAACTACTGCAGCATAAATACTGGAGGCTGAGACAAGAGGGGTCAGGAGACACTGTGGCCCCATCCGATGATACCCCCGGACAGGGCCAAACAGGAAGGATATAACCCCACCCACTTTCCCAAAGCACAGCCCCCACACCACTAGAGGGATATCTTCAACCACCAACTTACCATCCTGAGACAAGGCCGAGTATAGCCCACAAAGATCTAAGCCACGGCACAACCCAAGGGGGGGGGGGTGCCAACCCAGACAGGAAGATCACGTCAGTGACTCAACCCACTCAAGGGACACACCCCTCCTAGGGACGGCATGAAAGAGCACCAGTAAGCCAGTGACTCAGCCCCTGTAATAGGGTTAGAGGTAGAAAATACCAGTGGAGAGAGGGGAACCAGCCAGGCAGACAGCAAGGGCGGGTCTTTGCTCCAGTGCCTTTCCATTCACCTTCACACTCCTGGGCCAGACTACACTCAATCATATGACCCATTGAAGAGATGAGTCTTCAGTAAAGATTTAAAGGTTGAGACCGAGTCTGTGTCTCACACATGGGTAGGCAGGCCATTCCATAAAAACGGAGCTCTATAGGAGAAAGCCCTGCCTCCAGCTGTTTGCTTAGAAATTCTAGGGACAATTAGGAGGCCTGCGTCTTATGACCGTAGCGTACGTGTAGGTATGTATGTATGTAGCAGCCGTATTTAGCACTAACTGAAGTTTATTTAGTGCTTTATCCGGGTAGCCATAAAGTAGAGCATTGCAGTAGTCTAACCTAGAAGTAACAAAAGCATGGATACATTTTTCTGCATAATTTTTGGACAGAAAGTTTCTGTTTTTTGCAATGTTACGTAGATGGAAAAAAGCTGTCCTTGAAACAGTCTTGATATGTTCGTCAAAAGAGAGATCAGGGTCCAGAGTAACGTCGAGGTCCTTCACAGTTTTATTTGAGACGACTGTACAACCATCAAGATTAATTGTCAGATTCAACAGAAGATCACTTTGTTTCTTGGGACCTAGAACAAGCATCTCTGTTTTGTCCGAGTTAAAAAGTAGAACGTTTGCAGCCATCCACTTCCTTATGTCTGAAACACATGCTTCAAGCAAGGGCAATTTTGGGGCTTCACCATGTTTCATTGAAATGTACATCTGTGTGTCATCCGCATAGCAGTGAAAGTTAACATTATGTTTTCGAATGACATCCCCAAGAGGTAAAATATATAGTGAAAACAATAGTGGTCCTAAAACGGAACCTTGAGGAACACCGATATTTACAGCAGATTTGTCAGAGGACAAACCATTCACAGAGACAAACTGATATCTTTCCGACAGATAAGATCGAAACCAGGCCAGAACGTGGTGATAGATGGTATCAAAAGCAGCACTAAGGTCTAGGAGCACGAGGACAGATGCAGAGCCTCGGTCTGACACCATTAAAAGGTAATTTACCACCTTCACAAGTGCAGTCTTAGTGCTATGATGGGGTCTAAAACCAGACTGAAGCGTTTCGTATACATTGTTTGTCTTCAGGAAGGCAGTGAGTTGCTGCACAACAGCAGCAGTGAAGGCTCTTTGATACTGCATGGTACTGTCTTTCCAAGCTTGTCAGAAGACTTCCAGTTTGGTGTGGCGCCATTTACGTTCCAATTTTCTGGAAGCTTGCTTCAGAGCTCAGGTATTTTCTGTATACCAGGGAGCTAGTTTCTTATGACAATTTTTTAAAAGTTTTTAGGGGTGCAACTGCATCTAGGGTATTGTGCAAGGTTAAATTAAGTTCCTCAGTTAGGTGGTTAACTGATTTATGTCCTCTGACGTCCTTGGGTAGGCAGAGGGAGTCTGGAAGGGCATCAAGGAATCTTTGTGTTGTCTGTGAATTTAAAGCACGACTTTTGATGCTCCTTGGTTGGGGTCTGAGCAGATTATTTGTTGCGATTGCAAACGTAATAAAATGGTGGTCCGATAGTCCAGGATTATGAGGAAAAACATTAAGATCCACAAATTTATTCCATGGGACAAAAAGCTCCGAAAGCCCTTTGGAGTGGGTCTGTGGACTTTTCCATGTGAATATTAAAATCACCAGAAATTAGAATATTATCTGCTATGACTACAAGGTCCGATAGGAATTCAGGGAACTCAGTGAGGAACGCTGTATATGGCCCAGGAGGCCTGTAAACAGTAGCTATAAAAAGTGATTGAGTAGGCTGCATAGATTTCATGACTAGAACCTCAAAAGACGAAAACGTCATTTATTTATTTTATAGGAAATTTGCTATCGTAAATGTTAGCAACACCTCCGCCTTTGCGGGATGCACGGGGGATATGGTCACTAGTGTAACCAGGAGGTGAGGCCTCATTTCACACAGTAAATTCATCAGGCTTAAGCCATGTTTCAGTCAGGCCAATCACATCAAGATAATGATCAGTGATTAGTTCATTGACTATAACTGCCTTTGAAGTAAGGGATCTAACATTAAGTAGCCCTATTTTGAGATGTGAGGTATCACGATCTCTTTGAATAATGGCAGGAATGGAGGAGGTCTTTATCCTAGTGAGATTGCTAAGGCGAACACCGCCATGTTTATTTTTTCCCAACCTTGGTCGAGGCACAGACACGGTCTCCATGGGGATAGCTGAGCTGACTACACTGACTGTGCTTGTGGCAGACTCCACTAAGCTGGCAGGCTGACTAACAGCCTGCTGCCTGGCCTGCACCCTATTTCATTGTGGAGCTAGAGGAGTTAGAGCCCTGTCTATGTTGGTAGATAAGATGAGAGCACCCCTCCAGCTAGGATGGAGTCCGTCACTCCTCAGCAGGCCAGGCTTGGTCCTGTTTGTGGGTGAGTCCCAGAAAGAGGGCCAATTATCTACAAATTCTATCTTTTGGGAGGGGCAGAAAACAGTTTTCAACCAGTGATTGAGTTGTGAGACTCTGCTGTAGAGCTCATCACTCCCCCTAACTGGGAGGGGGCCAGAGACAATTACTCGATGCCGACACATCGAGCTGATTTACACGCGGAAGCTATGTTGCGCTTGGTGACCTCTGACTGTTTCATCCTAACATTGTTGGTGCCGATGTGGATAACAATATCTCTATACTCTCTACACTCGCCAGTTTTAGCCTTAGCCAGCACCATCTTCAGATTAGCCTTAACGTCGGTTGCCCTGCCCCCTGGTAAACAGTGTATGATCGCTGGATGATTCGTTTTAAGTCTAATACTGCGGGTAATGGAGTCACCAATGACTAGGGTTTTCAATTTGTCAGAGCTAATGGTGGGAAGCTTCGGCATCTCAGACCCCGTAACGGGAGGTGTAGAGACAAGAGAAGGCTCGGCCTCAGACTCCGACTTGCTGCTTAACCCCTCTGGGATATGTGGGACGCTAGCATCCCGTCCTGGCCAAAAGCCAGAGAAAATGCAGAGTGACAAATTCAAATAAATTACTATTAAAATCTAACTTTCATGAAATCACACATTTAAGATACCAAATTAAAGCTACATGTGTTGTGAATCCAGCCAACATGTCAGATTTCAAAAAGGCTTTTCGGCGAAAGCAAACGATGCCATTATCTGAGGATAGCACCTCCGTAAATAAAAAGAGAAAAGCATATTTAAACCCTGCAGGCGCGACACAAAACACAGAAATAAAAATATAAATCATGCCTTACCTTTGACGAGCTTCTTCTGTCCAATATGTCCCATAAACATCAAAAATGGTCCTTTTGATCGATTAATTCCGTCGATATATATCCAAAATGTCCGTTTATTTGGTACGTTTGATCCAGAAAAATCCTTGCGCAACGTGACTGCAAAATATCTCAAAAGTCAAACTTTGTAAAACTTTGTAAACTTTGCCAAAACATTTCAAACTACTTTTGTAATACAACTTTAGGTCTTTTTTAAAGTAAATAATTGATAACATTGAAGACGGGATGATCTGTGTTCAATACAGGAAGAAAACAATCTGACCCTACCTTTCTGGTCACACGCCTCTAACAAACAGTACATTTGAAGTTACCCTCGTTTTGAACAGGGCTACTTCTTCATTATACAAAGGAAAAACCTCAACCAATTTCTATAGACTGGTGACATCCAGTGGATGCGGCATAAACTGGAAGAAGGTCCCTTAGAAATATGGAATCCCAATGAAAACCCATTGAAAAGAGAGAGACCTAAAAAAACGGAATGTTTTTTCCTCGGTTTCGCCTGCTACATAAGTTCTGTTATACTCACAGAGATGATTCAAACAGTTTTAGAAACTTCAAAGTGTTTTCTATCCAAATATACTAATGATATGCATATCTGATCTTCTGGGGATGAGTAGCAGGCAGTTGAATTTGGGCATGCATTTCATCCGGATGTGAAAATACTGCCCCGTCACCAAGAAGTTAATGGGGAAAACCGGTTGAAAGTTTATGTCGGCTGAATGAGCATTCCTACAGCATTTCCCTCCAGAAGCCATTAGAAAGTTGTCCGGCCGTGGGGACTGCGCAAGGGGATTTATACAAACGTTACTATCTGTACTTACTGGTGGCACAGGCGCTGTTTCATCCTTTCCTACACTGAAATTACCCTTGCCTATGATTGCATCTGAAGCTGGGCTTGCAGGACAGCTATCCTTGCCGTAAGGCGATCGCAATTAGAAGGCATCATGTTAATGATACTACTTAGATTCGGCTGTTGGAGGTCCTGACGAACCATGTCCAGATAAAGCGTCCGGAGTGAAAACGTTGAATGAAAAAAAGTTGAGTGAGGGAAAAATGTAAATATAAACGGTAATTAAAAAGTAAAAACCGTAAAGTTGTCAGGTAGCAAAGTAAGGTTGGCAACAAAACGCACAGCAACTTGTAAACAAGTCTGCAAACAACTTTATTATTTTTAGAGATAACTTAATTACTATGTGGATATTTTTCCCATGTTAATTTATACGCCATTAGTTTATGAAGTAATATTTATTTTACAATGAAATATATTAACTCAGCAAAAAAAGAAATGCCCCTTTTTTAGGACCCTGTCTTCCAAATATAATTCGTAAAAATCCAAATAACTTCACAGTTCTTCATTGTAAAGGGTTTAAACACTGTTTCCTGTGCTTGATGAACCATAAACAATTAATGAACATGCACCTGTGGAACTGTCGTTAAGACACTAACAGCTTACAGACGGTAGGCAATTAAGGTCACAGTTATGAAAACTTAGGACACTAAAGAGGCCTTTCTACTGACTCTGAAAAACACCAAAAGAAAGATGCCCAGGGTTCCTGCTCATCTGCGTGAACGTGCCTTAGGCATGCTCCAAGGAGGCATGAGGACTGCAGATGTGGCAAGGGCAATAAATTGTCCGTACTGTGAGACGCCTAAGACGGCGCTACAGGGAGACAGGACGGACAGCTGATCGTCCTCGCAGTGGCAGACCACGTGTAACAACACCTGCACAGGATCGGTACATCCGAACATCACACCTGTTGGACAGGTACAGGATGGCAACAACAACTGCCTGAGTTACACCAGGAACACACAATCCCTCCATCAGTGCTCAGATTGTCCGCAATAGGCTGAAAGAGGCTGGACTGAGGGCTTGTAGGCCTGTTGTAAGGCAGGTCCTCAGCAGACATCACCGGCAACAACGTTGCCTATGGGCACCAACCCACCATCGCTGGACCAGACAGGACTGTCAAAAAGCGATCTTCACTGACGAGTCGCGGTTTTGTCTCACCAGGGGTGATGGTAGGATTCGCATTTATCGTCAAAGGAATGAGCGTTACATCGAGGCCTGTACTCTGGAGCAGGATGGATTTGGAGGCGGAGGGTCCAGCATGGTCTGGGGCGGTGTGTCACAGCATGATTGGACTGAGTTTGTTGTCATTGCAGGCAATCCTAGCTATAATATATGATTATGGTATTGTTCGGTTCGCACAGTGGACCCTGTACCGAACGGTTCAATACGATTACACGTACCGTTTCACCCCTAGTGGCCAGCCTCTGTCTGTCTGTCTGCAGTCTACCAGTGTCCTGCATGGGAGGGCCTCACACATGAGAACATTTAAAAGGCTGGAGTTGTGTTTAATTGTTATGTTGATGATAATTGTGGGCTGTGTGATGACTGTGTGATGGCTCGTTAAAGCCAGGCAGTAACAGTGGATTCACTATAATTGCAGCTCGTTAGGATCATAGCCAATCAGTGGCATTCATTTTGGCGAGTGCCACGCCCACGACCAGGTCCAGTGATCTCTGTGTGGAGGACCAGGGCTTCCTGATGGTACCCTGCCAGGCTACCTGCCACCGACCGTATCTAACGACTTCACCCAACACACAGCATCAACCACACATTATGTGGACCTGGGTCATGGCCAGAACCGTTAAAACATTTTGTTACAGTGTGCCCTACTGAACATGACCCAAGTCCAACACACTGAGCACAAAACCACCTCAACAGTGAGCGGTGATTGTTGACTTTGATTGACTGATTGATAACTACTACCTGCAAGTAATGCAATACTACTCGTGCCTATGCATTCCATCCGTTCCCCTGTTGTGGTCAGTGGCGTTACCACTCTATAAGATCAAAGCTATCCCAGAAACAGCTACAGGTGTTGAATGTCATTTTGACTAATATTGTCGCAGCAAAGTAATCCTGCAGCTAAACGATTTCAACGTTTGTCCCTTCACACCCTTCCTCTGCTGTATTACTTATTGATCAGCGGTTAGGCTATTAGCTCTCAGTGACAACAGAGTGATCAAATGAAGATCCTACATGTGTAGCTGAGAGAGCGCAAGCAGAGGGCTTTGGTAATCCAAACCTGGAAGGGGATCTGTGATGTGGCTGTGCTCTGGCTCTGGCTCTGGCTCTGGCTCTGGCTCTGGCTCTGGCTCTGGCTCTGGCTCTCTGTGTGGACTATATTATATTGATGGCTGTTGAGCCACGGTGCTATTTAGCTTGCCAGAAATCTGAAATGATAGGCAGTTACGCAACCCCCCGCCCAACTGCCTACCATTTCAGATTTCTGGTAAGCTAAATAGCACTGTGGCTCAACAGCCATCAATATAATATAGTCCTTGTAAAATGTGTCTGGTATCATTAAGGACTGGCTTGTTAGGAGCAGGAGAATGTATGATGCCCAGGCCAAGGGACATATGGATCTGATCAGAGAACAGTAGTTAAAGTCTATGGGTTTTTATGCCCTGCTCTCAGTCACACGTGCACTTGTTTTTTCGTTATCTCGTTCTTTTGTTCTTGCATTCTCTCAATCTTTCCCTCTCTCTCTATCTCCTTTTGGCTTTGTGCTATTTCTCCTCTCATTAACAATGTTTAGTTTTGTCTTCACTTCTCTCAGTGGTCTGTTGTGTGGGTGTGTTTGTTTTTTGTTTGTGTGTGTGTATATAAGTGTGTGGGTGGGTGTCTGCACATGTGTGTGTGTATGCGTACAGGTGTGCGTGTGCTTGTGGGCGTGCGTGTGCTCGTGTGTCTGCTCCTCACCGAGCCTCTATCGAGGGCTTCATCGAGTGAGTAAAGTGGCTTCCCAGACAGCCCTGACTTTTAATCACAATGTCATGTTTTCAAACTGAGACTAAATGAATCCCCCCTCTCCTCTTTGTTTCTTACCTCAAATATTTACTGTTGGTGTTCTCTGTTGCTGTGGCCTCAATAGAACTGGGACTGGGAGACAGGGAGCTCTGTGCTGTTGCCGTGCAGCATTACACACTGCGGGTCTGGGCCAGAGGCGGTGTCGAGCGGCTTAATTGAGATCTCAACGTGACATCTCGGAAAGCTCGTAAATTACAATGTGTTGGCCAGACAGGCCGGGTAGGGGCCCGGGCCTCGCTCCCTCTGCAGCAGCAGCCCCTCAGACATGTGTGTGCCTGGCTCTCATTACAACAAGGGTGGAGGGAGACAAGGGTGTGTGTGTGTGTGTGTGTGTGTGTGTGTGTGTGTGTGTGTGTGTGTGTGTGTGTGTGTGTGTGTGTGTGTGTGTGTGTGTGTGTGTGTGTGTGTGTGTGTGTGTGTGTGTGTGTGTGTGTGTGTGTGTGTGTGTTGCGGGGGGAGTCCTGCAGGGACCCCTCCCACAGCATACAGTAACCCCTATGAACAAACACAGTTCCATCTATTCCGTCTGTCAATCCACCAATCCACTCTCTCTGCACCACAGGTACTTCCTACATCACAGACTAACTCCAGCCTTTCGCTAACTATGGCCCTCCCCCTTTTAGCAACTGGAGCCACTCCTATCCCCTTTCACCGTCTGGCCACTCCTTCCTAATTAATTATTTATCAGGCATTCATAAAGTTTCTTAAGTTGATTAATTTTTCATTGGTTATTTTTAGCACCATTACCTCAGTGTTCTGTTTCCAGTGGAGAAGGGGGTCATATCTTGCAGCAGCATAGACTGTGCATACTGTGTACAAAATTCATACACTCACACACACACAAACACTGACGAGAATATGCATGTTTACACACTTGCCACTCATACAGCGTGTGTGATTATATTTAGAGGCTGTAATGGGTGTGATGTCATTGCTCCGTTATTCTGAGAACAATCTGGCAATCTGGAAAGTGTCAATCACTTTAACATGCAGGCGTTGGTGGAGTGGGGGATGAGGTGGTAGTCTGGCGGGGTGCTGCTTTAGTTTGGGGGGGGGGGGTGATGGTGGGGTACAGGGTTTGATGAGCGACTCCCATTAACAAAAGGCCAACATATGAGTTGCACATGGTGCTATATTATATGAGCTGTGGGCTTCATCAGTCTCACCTCATCACCACACTACACGCACATTTACACACACACACACACACACACACACACACACATACACACACACACACATACACACACACACACACACACACACACATACGCATTGTCACTTACGTGTTTGAAAGTAGTACATATTCTGTTACCAAGTGTAACTGTTTTTTTAAGCTTTACACACTATCTTCTAATGGCTGGGCCATGTGTTCAGGTGTGTTTCAATTTCCAGTGAAGGTGTGAGGTTTTGTGAAAGAGGGTTTGTGTGTCGAGGCATCTATGCAGGTTTTTGGCGAGGACAGTTTATGTCATTGTGTGCTGGGGGAGAATACAAATTCTAGTATATTTCTGTGAGGGTGTGTGATAATTTGTGACGTGTGTGTGTGTGTAAGTGTGTGTGTGTTGTGTGTGTAGTACGTTTCCGTACTTGTGTGTGCGTGCTCATAAACCAACCGGACCCTCTTTTGCATAGCCACCTGAACGCACCTCCTCTCGCTCATTTGCATAAATTACCTCAAATTAGTTTTGACTTTCCCAGAAGTGGAGTGGCAGAGCGTGGAGAGAGAGGGAGGGTCAGAGGAAGGAAGACGGACAAACTACAAAGTGACCAGCCATGCGGCGGCCATCTTGACGTCCTTGCTCTCTTTATTGAGCGCATGTTAATGTGTTAATCAAATACAAAGAGAGAGGGGTGGGGTGGGGGGGGAATCCATATAAATGGCTAATTAAAATAACGAGGAAGGAAGAAGGATGTAGTGCTGTGTCACTATTGATTAATTAATTGATAAAACCGGGCCGCACTGGCCTGACAGACAGACACCCACTCCTTTCTGTTCTCTATTGTTCCCAGAACAACTCAAAGGTGGATAGCGGGAATGAAAGAGATCCAGACAGTTTAGGACATATAAGAGGGCTACTCTGTGCATGCGCACACACACAAATACACACACACATGAGCATATACAGTTGAAGTAGGAAGTTTACATACACTTAGGTTGGTGTCATTAAAACTCCTTTTTCATCCACTCCACAAATTTCTTCTTAACAAACTATAGTTTTGGCAAGTCGGGTTAGGACATCTACTTTGTGCATGACACAAGTAATTTTTCCAACAATTGTTTACAGACAGATTATTTCACTTATAGTTCACTGTATCACAATTCCAGTGGGTCAAAAGTTTACTTCCCCTTAGTTGACTATGCCTTTAAACAGCTTGGAAAATTCCAGATAATTCTGTCATGGCTTTAGGCTAATTGACATAATTTGAGTCAATTGGAGGTGTACTTGTGGATGTATTTCAAGGCCTACCTTAAAACTCAGTCCCTCTTTGCTTGACATCATGGGAAAATCAAAAGAAATCAGCCAAGACCCCAGAAAAAAATTGTAGACTTCACAAGTCTGGTTCATCCTATATCCACAGTAAAACGAGTCCAATATCGACATAACCTAAAAGTCCGCTCAGCAAGGAAGAAGCCACTGCTCCAAAACCACCATAAAAAAACTAGACTATGGTTTGCAACTGCACATGGGGACAAAGATCGTGCTATTTGGAGAAATGTCCTCTGGTCTGATGAAAAAAAAATAGAACTGTTTGGCCATAATGATCGTCGTTAGGTTTGGAGGAATAAGGGGAGGCTTGCAAGCAGAAGAACACCATCCCAACCGTGAAGCATGGGGGTGGCAGCATCATGTTGTGGGGGTGCTTTGCTGCAGGAGGGACTGGTGTGGAAGGACAATTAAGGAAGAAAAATGATGTGGATATATTGAAGCAACATCTCAAGACATCTGTCAGGAAGTTAAAACGTGGTCGCAAATGGGTCTTCCAAATGAACAATGACCCCAAGCATACTTCCAAAGTTGTGGCAAAATGGCTTAAGGACAACAAAGTCAAGCTATTGGAGTGGCCATCACAAAGCCCTGACCTCAACCCTATAGAACATTTTTGGGCAGAATTGAAAAAGCATGTGTGAGCAAGGAGGACTAGAAACCTGACACAGTTACACCAGCTCTGTCAGGAGGAATGGGCCAAAATTCACCCAACTTATTGTGGAAGCTTGTGGAAGGCTACCCAAAACCTTTGCTACCAAATATTAACTGAGTGTATGTAAACTTCTGTCCCACTGGGAACGTGATGTAAAAAATTAAAGCTGAAATAAATCATTCTCTCTACTATTATTCTGACATTTCACATTCTTAAAATAAAGTGGTGATCCTAACTTTTTTTATAGGATGAAATGTCAGGAATTGTGAAAAACTGGTTTAAATGTATTTGGCTAAGGTGTATGTAAACTTCCGACTTCAACTGTAGATAGTAATAGTATGCACGCATACATACTTACACACACACACACACACACACACACACACACACACACACACACACACACACACACACACACACACACACACACACACACACACACACACACACACACACACACACACACACACACACACACACACACACTTTGTTAACATAGGATACATGGATATTTACTTGTTGAGTGTTTGTGCTTTAGGCTTCAGGCAGATGATTTGCTGTGATACTATTACACTCTAATACTGTAGACCCACTTAGATTCTAGATATTCTCCCATAGTTGTTATGTTTAATGTTCGCCTCTTAAAGCAGGGTTTCACTTCACCTTCTTTCTTCTACCCAGCATATACACATTTTTTCTGGTGATGATAATTCATAGTCATTCAAATTCATCCATGCTTTCCTTTGATACTTGTTCATGAATCTGCTTTGTGTTGTGTTCGACTGGTGAAAGGGGTTCTATGTAGTTCTACTAAGGAACGTTGGCCATCTGCAGTGTGCTGTGATATTACACAGAGAGAGGCAGGGCCTGCACAGTGGTCCCAGTGCAGGGGACACACAGAAACAGGGACTCCAGCACATCAGGGCCCCATGAGGTTGGGGTTGGGTTTAAGTTCTTTCTCTGGGGAACAGGGTTTTGATGACATAGACTGTTGTGGTGTATAGCAGTATGAGGTTCAGCACTTAACCCGGTTGATGTATCTTATTATTAGACATTGATAGACTGGTGTAAATGCCAGGGACTACATTTCCCAGTTGAATGTCAAATAGGATATTAATCATCTGCCCAGACCTTCTCAAACTCAAATGTGGACAAACTGATCAAACCACAATTACATATGAATAATGATAACCTTAAAGTGTAGTATCAACATGTTTTCACTATTGCCTCTCTTTACCTTTCCTCCTCTTCTTCCTCCTATACACCAGGGCTCAGTTTCCCACAAGCATATTAAGGCGAAGTTCATCGTTAGAACCTTTGTGAGAGCATCGTTAAATCTCAGCGGCTTCATCAGGGTGACTGCTTCTGGAAGTTTGTTTTGCACCAAGGCTTTGCATTGTTCACTATCCAGCATCAACATATTGTTGTATTCCCATCCCTGATCAAAGAGCACCTCATGGATTAACTACATACCAAAGACGCACTCCTCTCCTGTGACTCTACAATTGAGTCATGTGTTGCTACTTGTAGGCTACTTTCTCTAATATTTCAGGATGCGTAGCCTAACATGTACGCAATGATCTGTGATTATGTGCATTTGTCTTGATTAAGCATTAGAATAAGCCATCTCAATATTTGCAGTGTTGGTGGTAATATCTCTCTAGGAGCTGATCCGTTGTCAGTACTGGGAAATAATTATAATGTTATGGTAAGATTGGAATGGAGAAAGCTGGTCCGAGAGCAGAGAGTTCCCTTTCTTTTATCGACAAATTCTCCAAGGACGCACATAGCGACCATTCGTTTAAACCATTCGTTAAAACACCCCTAAGCTTAAGTTCCATTGCTATTGTGGCACCAGGCCTTGGTCTGTATGTTTACATCCCTCCCTTTCAAATCTAGGATCCTTCTCTTTTTTTGCAGGTGGAGCAGTATAGGGCAGGGCAGCTTGTGCACAGACAGACGTTCCTGCTCCCTGCAGAATCAGGGCCCATCAATCATGTTAACATGTTAATTAGTGGGATTTATTTTATTCAGCAGAAATAACAGTGAGTATCCCATTACAAAAGCCTGGCCCGGGGAGGGAGAGGGGGGTGGAAGAGGTTATTAGAGGGGAGGGAGGGAAGGGGGGATCCTCAAGGGAAGTGCCCCTTTCCCTCAGAGTGGAACACACAATCTTTCTTTCTCTCTCTCTCTCTGTGTGCATACATGTGTGTGTGTGCATACATCTATATATATATATATATATGTATGTGGTGCCTCCGGAAAGTATTCAAAACCTTCGACTTTATCCACATTTTGTTATGTTCTGCTCAGGTGCATCCTGTTGAGCTCAGGTGCATCTGGGTTACATTGATCATTCTTGAGATGTTTCTACAACTTGATTGGAGTCCACCTGTGTTAAATTCAAATGATTGGACATGATTTGGAAAGGCGCACACCTGTCTATATAAGGTCCCACGGTTGACAGTGCATGTCAGAGCAAAAACCAAGCCATGAGGTCAAAGGAATTGTCCACAGAGCTCTGAGACAGGATTGTGTCGAGGCACAGATCTGGGGAAGGGTACCAAAAGAACCTGACGACCAAGAACCTGATGGTCACTCTGACAGAGCTCTAGGTGACCAAAACCTGATGGTCACTCTGACAGAGCTCTAGAGATCCTCTGTGGAGATGGGAGAACCTTCCAGAAGGACAACCATCTCTGCAACACTCCCCCAATCAGGCCTTTATGTTAGTTACCCTAAGCACACAGCCAAGACAAGGCAGGAGTGACTTCGGGATAAGTCTCTGAATGTATTTGAGTGGCCCAGCCAGAGCCCGGACTTGAACCCGATCTATAATCTCTGGAGAAACCTGAAAACAGCTGTGCACCAACGCTCCCCATCCAACCTGACTGTCACGACTTCTGCCGAAGTCGATGCCTCTCCTTGTTTGGGCAGTGCTCGGCGGTCGACGTCACCGGTCTTCTGGCCATCATTGATCTATGTTTAATTTTCCATTGGTTTTGTCTGGTCTTCTTACACACCTGGTTCCAATCCCATTCATTAAGTGTTGTGTATTTAACCCTCTGTTTCCCCTCATGTCCTTGTCAGAGATTGTTTATTGTTATGTTCATGTTTTATGGATTGGTGTGCGACGGGTTCTTGTACCCACATTTATTTTATTATGGACTTTGGTTTTGGAGTTTTTGTTTTAAGTTATTAAAATCCTCCAATTACACCAAGTTTAATTATCCTGCGCTTGACTTTCCTGCCACCTATATACACGACGTGACAGAATCTTTGACCCTAATATGAAGTCAGCAGGAAAAAATAACCCGGACATGGGGGTGGAGGAACGCGCCCAGGAGCATGCGGAGAAGCTTCGCCATGGATCACGTTGTCCAGAATATGGACGCTGTGAGAGACAGGGAGTTCTTCCAGTGCCTCCACCAGCACAACCGGGGTCTATTCTGGGCAAACCTTTACCACCTGAACCCAGTGGGATCCGTCTACCCATGCCACAGGGGTACGACGGAAGTGCTGCCAACTACCAGGGTTTCCTCCTCCAATTAAACCTATATCTGGCCACGGTCCAACCAGCTCCATCGAACCATGAGAAGGTTTTCGCCCTCATCTCGTGCCTCACCGGGAAAGCACTGGAGTTGGCCAGCGCCGTGTGTGGAGGGGAAGATGCGGCGTTGGACCATTTTGAGGAGTTTACACAGTTTTCGACCACCCACCTGAGGGCAGAGCGGCGGGTGAGCGTCTCTATCATCTGAGGCAGGAGACGAGGAGCACGCAGGAGTTTGCTCTGGAGTTTAGGACCCTGGCTGCCTGCGCGGGATGGAACAACAGGGCCCTGATAGATAATTACCACTGCAGTCTACGCGAGGACGTCCGTCAGGAGCTGGCCTGCAGAGACACCACCCTCACCTTCGACCAGCTGGTGGACCTGTCCATCCGGCTGGACAACATGCTGGCTACTCGCGGACGTCCAGATCAGGGTCTAGTGGTTCCATCCTCCTGCACCCCCTCTCCGATACCCATGGAGCTGGGAGGGACGGTGCGCAGGGAGACCGGAGGGGGTTCCCGCTCGTGCATCATCTTTGGCCTCAGAGTGCACACTGCGGTTCGGTGCCGGGTTGGTTCCTCTGGGAATCGAGGCAGCAGGCAGGGCGCTCTTGCGTCACCCCAGGTGAGTTGGCACCATTCTCACCCAGAGCCCTCTGTCGCGCATATATTTGTGTCTGTCACTTTTCCAGATTTTTCTTCCCTCATTCCCAGCATAAGGCGCTAGTAGATTCAGGCACGGCTGGGAATTTCATTGACAAAGTGTTAGCTTATAGTTTAGGGACTCCTATTGTTCCCCTGCATGTACCTTTCCCCATTCACGCCTTAGATAGTCGACCATTAGGGTCAGGGCTTATCAGGGAGACCACAGCTCCTTTGAGTATGGTGATGTGGGGGGGTCACACGGAAAACATTAGTATTTTCCTTATTGACTCTCCTGCGTATCCAGTGGTGCTAGGCCTACCCTGGTTAGCTTATCATAACCTCACTATTTCTTGGCCACAGAGGGCTCTCACAGGGTGGTCACAGGAGTGCTTAAGTAGGTGTTTAGGGGTTTCCGTTGGTGCTACTACGATGAAAAGTCCAGACCAGGTCTCCACCGTGCGCATCCCCCCAGAATATGCCTATTTGGCTCTCGCCTTCTGTAAAAAGAAGGCGACTCGATTACCACCCCATCGACGGGGGGATTGTGCGATAGATCTCCTGGTAGACGCTGCACTTCCCAGGAGTCACTTGTATCCCCTGTCGCAAGCGGAGACGGTGGCTATGGAGACATATGTCTCCGAATCCCTGCGTCAGGGTTACATTCGGTCCTCCACTTCACCCATCTCCTTGAGTTTCTTTTTTGTGAAGAAGAAGAATGGAGGTCTGCGCCAAATCACGCTGAGGTACAGTTACCCGCTACCTCTTATCACCACAGCGATTGAGTCAATGCGCGGGGCGCGCTTCTTCACTAAACTGGATCTCAGGAGTGCGTACAACCTGGTGCGTATCCGAGAGGGAGACGAGTGGAAGACGGCATTTAGTACCACCTCAGGGCATTATGAGTACCTCGTCATGCCGTACGGGTTGATGAATGCTCCATCAGTCTTCCAATCCTTTGTAGATGAGATTTTCAGGGACCTGCACAGGCAGGGTGTAGTGGTGTATACCGATGACATTCTGATATACTCCACTACAGGCGCAGAGCATGTGTCCCTGGTGCGCAAGGTGCTTGATCGCCTGTTGGAGCATGACCTGTATGTCAAGGCTGAGAAATGCTTGTTCTTTCAACAGTCCTTCTCCTTCCTAGGGCATCGCATTTCCACGTCAGGAGTGGAGATGGAGAGTAACCTCATTGCAGCCGTGCGTAATTGGCCGACTCCCACCACGGTGAAGGAAGTGCAGCGATTCTTAGGGTTTGCCAACTACTACCGGAGGTTTATCCGGGGTTTTGGTCAGGTGGATGCTCCCATTACCTCACTGCTGAAGGAGGGCCCAGTGCGCTTGCAGTGGTCAGCTGGGGTGGACGGGGCTTTTAGACACTTGAAGGCTCTGTTTACCTCGGCTCCTGTGTTGGCGCATCCGGATCCCTCTTTGGTCTTCATAGTGGAGGTGGACGCCTCCGATGCTGGGATAGGAGCTGTGCTATCTCAGCGCTCGGGTACTCCACCAAAACTCCGCCTCTGTGCTTTCTTCTCTAAGACGCTCAACCTGGCGGAGCAAAACTATGATGTGAGGGACCGGGAGCTGTTGGCTGTCGTTAAAGCTTTGAAGGTGTGGAGACATCGGCTTGAGGGGGCTAAACACCCCTTTCTCATCTGGAATGACCACCGCAATCTGGAGTACATCCGGGCAGCGAGGAGAATGAATACTCGTCAGGCAAGGTGGGCCATGTTTTTCACCCGTTTTGTGTTTACCCTCTCTTACAAACCAGACTCCCAGAACGTCAAGGCAGACGCACTGTCCCGGCTGTACGACACAGAGGATCGGTCCATGGATCCCACTCCCATACTCCCAGCCTCTTGCTTGGTGGCGCCGGTAGTGTGGGAGCTGGACGCAGTCATTGAGCGGGCGTCGCGTGCAGAGCCCACTCCCCCCCAGTGTCCAGCTGGGCGTCTGTACGTTCCGTCTGCTGTCCGCAATCGGCTGATCTATTGGGCTCACACATCTCCCTCCTCTGGTCATCCTGGGATCGGTTGGATGGTGCGCTGTCTTGGTGGGAGGTACTGGTGGCCCACTTTAGAAAGAGACGTAAGGGTTTATGTATCCTCCTGCTCAGTGTGCGCCCAGTGCAAGGCTCCTAGACACCTGCCCAGAGGTAAGTTACAACCCTTACCCGTTCCACAGCGGCCGTGGTCGCACCTGTCAGCAGATTTTATAACCGATCTTCCACCTTGACAGGGTAACACGACGATCCTGGTCGTTGTGGATCGTTTTTCTAAGTCCTGTTGTCTCCTCCCTTTGCCCGGTCTCCCTACGGCCCTACAGAGTGTGGAGGCCCTGTTTACACACGTCTTACGGCACTACGGGATGCCTGAGGATATAGTGTCTGATCGGGGTCCCCAATTTACATCAAGGGTCTGGAAGGCATTCATGGATCATCTGGGGGTCTCGATCAGCCTTAGCTCAGGTTTTCAACCCGAGAGTAACGGGCAGGTAGAGAGAGTTAACCAGGATGGGGGTAGGTTTCTGAGGTCTTATTGCCAGGACCGGCCGGGGGAGTGGGTGGCGTTCGGGCCCTGGGCAGAGACAGCCCAGAACTCGCTCCGCCACTCCTCCACTAACCTTTCTCCATTTCAGTGTGTATTGGGGTATCAGCCGGTTCTGGCTCCATGGCATCCGAGTCAGATAGAGGCTCCTGCGGTGTACAGCTGGTTCCAGCGCGCGGAGGAAACATGGGACGCCGCCCATGTCCACCTTCAGCGTACCGTCACCGCAGTGAGGCCAAGGTGCTCGCACCGGGGGACAGGGTCTGGCTCTCGACCAGAAACCTGCCCCTCCGCCTGCCCTGCCGGAAGCTGGGTCCGCGGTTTGTGGGGGCATTTAAAGTCCTGAGGAGACTGAACGAGGTTTGTTACAGGTTACAGCTTCCCCCGATTACCATATTAACCCCTCGTTCCATGTGTCTCTCCTCAGGCCGGTGGTGACTGGCCCGCTCCATGAGGCTGAGGTGCGGGAGGTTCCTCCGCCCCCTCTGGATATTGAGGGGGTCCCGGCGTACTCCTTTCGATCCATCCTGAATTCAAGACGTCGGTCGAGGGGCCTTCAGTACCTCGTGGACTGGGAGGGATACGGTCCGGAGGAGAGATGCTGGGTTCCGGTGGAGGACGTGTTAGATTCTTCCCTGCTACGAGAGCTCCACCGTCTCCATCCGGATCGCCCTGCGCCTCGTCCTCCGGGTCGTCCCCGGGGACAACTGGAGCGGGCCAGTTCCAATCCCATTGATTAAGTGTTGTGTATTTAACCCTCTGTTTCCCCTCATGTCCTTGTCAGAGATTGTTTATTGTTATGTTTTATGGATTGGTGTGCGACGGGTTCTTGTACCCACATTTATTTTATTATGGACTTTGGTTTTGGAGTTTGTTTTAAGTTATTAAAATACCTCAATTATACCAAGTTAAATTCTCCTGCGCTTGGCTTCCTTGCCACCTACATACACGACGTGACACTGACAGAGCTTGAGAGAATCTGCAGAAAAGAATGGGAGAAACTCCCCAAATACAGGTGTGCCAAGCTTGTAGCGTCATACCCAAGAAGACTCGCTGCCAAAGGTGCTTCAGCAAAGTATGAGTAAAGGGTCTGAATACTTATGTAAATGTCTATTTTCATTTTTGTAATATTTTTTTAAAGCTTTGTCATTGTGGGATATTGTGTGCAGATTGATGAGGGGGAAAAACTATTGAATCAATTTTAAAATACGGCTGTAATCTAACAGAATGCGGAAAAAGTTAAGGGGTCCGAATGCACTGTATGTATACTGTATTCTGTATTTTCCTACCCCCCCCTCTCCCTCTCAATCTCCCTCAGGCCAAGTACAGCTATAGATTTACACTACACTTCTCAACGCTGGTTTGTTAATAAGATTAGAAAAATAATACGAGCTGTAGTGTTTCCGGAGGTGACAGTCTATGAGAGCTCTCATGTGTCATGAATAGCTGTTTTTATCTGAGCTGTGCCAGGGTAGATGAACTGGCTGTGTATTTGTATGTATTGAACATGTTTATTTGTGTCTGTGTGTATTTGCCCACAAGTTTGATTGACATTATTAACTATCATATTAAGGTTAATATAGGGATAAGTAGGCACAGGGATGTTTATGGAGGGATACAGTTACGGCTGGTGGAAGTTGTGTGTGTCTGTGTCCTCCTCTCCCCACCCCTCCTTTCCTCTCTTCTCCTTTCCCTACTCTCCCTTCCTGTCCTGTCTTGTCCTCTCCCCTCCCCTCCTTTCCTCTCTTCTCCTTTCCCTACTCTCCCTTCCTGTCCTGTCTTGTCCTCTCCCCTCCCCTCCTTTCCTCTCTTCTCCTTTGCCTACTCTCCCTTCCTGTCCTGTCTTGTCCCCTCCCCTCCCCTCCTTTCCTCTCTTCTCCTTTCCCTATTCTACCTTCCTGTCTTGTCCTCTCCCCTCCCCTCCTTTCCTCTCTTCTCCTTTCCCTATTCTACCTTCCTGTCTTGTCCTCTCCCCTCCCCTCCTTTCCTCTTTCCTCTCTTCTCCTTTCCCTACTCTCCCTTCCTGTCCTGTCCTCTCCCCTCCTTTCCTCTCTTCTCCTTTCCCTACTCTCCCTTCCTGTCTTGTCCTCTCCCCTCCCCTCCTTTCCTCTCTTCTCCTTTCCCTACTCTACCTTCCTGTCTTGTCCTCTCCCCTCCCCTCCTTTCCTCTCTTCTCCTTTCCCTACTCTACCTTCCTGTCTTGTCCTCTCCCCCACCCCTCCTTTCCTCTTTCCTCTCTTCTCCTTTCCCTACTCTACCTTCCTGTCTTGTCCTCTCCCCTCCCCTCCTTTCCTCTTTCCTCTCTTCTCCTTTCCCTACTCTCCATTCCTGTCCTGTCCTCTCCTCTCCTCTCCCCTCCCCGCCTTTCCTCTCTTCTCCTTTCCCTACTCTACCTTCCTGTCTTGTCCTCTCCCCTCCCCTCCTTTCCTCTCTTCTCCTTTCCCTACTCTCCCTTCCTGTCTTGTCCTCTCCCCTCCCCTCCTTTCCTCTCTTCTCCTTTCCCTACTCTACCTTCCTGTCCTGTCCTCTCCTCTCCCCTCCCCTCTTTTCCTCTCTTCTCCTTTCCCTACTCTACCTTCCTGTCTTGTCCTCTCCCCTCCCCTCCTTTCCTCTCTTCTCCTTTCCCTACTCTCCCTTCCTGTCCTGTCCTCTCCTCTCCCCTCCCCTCCTTTCCTCTCTTCTCCTTTCCCTACTCTACCTTCCTGTCTTGTCCTCTCCCCTCCCATCCTTTCCTCTCTTCTCCTTTCCCTACTCTACCTTCCTGTCTTGTCCTCTCCCCTCCCCTCCTTTCCTCAATTCTCATTTCCCTACTCTACATACCTGTCTTGTCCTCTCCTCTCCCCTCCTTTCCTCTCTTCTCCTTTCCCTACTCTACCTTCCTTTCCTGTCCTCTCCCCTCCCCTCCTTTCCTCTCTTCTCCTTTCCCTACTCTCCCTTCCTGTCCTCTCCCCTCCCCTCCTTCCTGTCTCCTCTCCTTTCTTCTCCACTCCTCTCCCTTCCTCTCCTTTCCCATCCCTACCTTCCTATCCCTTCCTCTCCTTCCCCTCCCCTCCCTACATCTCCTCTCCTCTGTTCTGTCACTGAGAGGTGTGTGCCAGTGACTAGTGGAAAAGAGAGTGAAAGGGTTGAGAAGGAAACACAAGAAGGAAATCTGATCCACCTTGTCTTTATCCTGGCTAGTAAAATGACCCCATGCTCCGCATCACTCTAGCCACACACTCTTACTACTGTGTGTGTGTGTGTGTGTGTGTGTGTGTGTGTGTGTGTGTGTGTGTGTGTGTGTGTGTGTGTGTGTGTGTGTGTGTGTGTGTGTGTGTGTGTGTGTGTGTGTGTGATTTACTGAGGGCCCTGTCTCTGATTGTTTCGCCACCTGGGCCCGTGGTGTCCACAGATTAGTGCCTCCCACCCTGACACTCAAATCAAACACAGGTCAGGTTTCTCTGCTGTCTTTGTGTCCGACGTGTTAAGCGATTTTTAAAGTGGCCCTATCCGGTTTCTCCTCTGGGCTGAGTTGACTGGTAACTCTCCCTCTCTCTCTCCCTCGCTTACTCTCTCCCACCATGGTTCCTCTTGCAGAGACAGGGAACAGGCCTGTAGCAGGAGTCAGGAGAGGGGTAGGAAGGGAGGATGAGAGGGATGAGGAGGTACAGGAAAGGTACAGGGAATGGATTTAGTAGAGGAGCCATCAGACATGGGAGAATATGTAGAAGCATAAGAGCATTTGTAAGAGATATATGCCAAAGAGATGTCTCCATGGATCTGGCCCAGAATATAACTCTGTCTGTCGGTCAGTCTGTTCCCACTTCCGAGGGCAAATGGATCATATCTCACCCTCCTCTTGCAGCGCTTTAACCAGCATCCTAGCTGCATTGACGAGGCACTGGGGTGGGGTGGAGTAGGTGTGTGTGTGTGGGGGGGGTTAACGAAGTGGTCTGGAGATTGCATAGATGGATACTTGCCAAACACCCAGTCCCCCCCCCAGTCCCCACCCCCACTCCAGCCCATCAATGAGTGGACCACTCTAAAAACTCACAAATTCTGCTCCCTGTGACAATGGGTAGGTCAGGCTAGATGAAGCTCTCCCCATTAGGCCCTCAACGAGCCTGGGACAGGGAGAGACAGAGGGCCGAGGAGGAGGAGGGGAATGACAAATAACAGCAGGGCCATAACTCTGCCTGCCTGGGAAACTTTGTCCGTGTATTTGGACGGGGATAAGTGTTCTGCATCAAATGGGTTTTAATTAGTGGGGCCAAGTGGCGGTGGTCATTAGCCATCTCATTTGCATATTTACACAGCCGGGCTGTTTGGATGGCTGCTGCTCTCTGAGACGGTTTCTGTCTCCCCCCACTTCTGGAGCTGTACCACTACTTGGAGAAGGAGGATGATGAGGGAGAGCGAGATGGAGAGAGAGATAGTTGAAAAACAACACAAGGAGGAATGACAGAGAGTAGAATCGACAGAGGTAGAGTGCACATCTTTCTTCTGTCGTGTGTTAGGGAGCATCATGAGATGGAAGGTGTGAATAATTAAACAGGCTGTTTAGAGGTGATGGAGCAGCACTAATACCTCTCTTCTCCTTGGCCTGATGAAATGCTCTCTCAACGCTCTCTCAGCGCTCTGAGAATGCTCTTGGAACGCTCTGAGAATGCTCTTGGAACGCTCTGAGAATGCTTTTGGAACGCTCTGAGAATGCTCTGAGAATGCTCTTGGAACACTCTGAGAATGCTCTTGGAATGCTCTGAGAATGCTCTTGGAACACTCTGAGAATGCTCTTGGAACGCTCTGAGAATGCTCTTGGAATGCTCTGAGAATGCTCTTGGAACGCTCTGAGAATGCTCTTGGAACACTCTGAGAATGCTCTTGGAATGCTCTGAGAATGCTCTTGGAACACTCTGAGAATGCTCTTGGAACGCTCTGAGAATGCTCTTGGAACGCTCTGAGAAAGCTCTTGGGGCGCTCTGAGAATGCTCTTTGCCTGTTTGTGGTCACATGTAAGGCAACCTCAGCCGCATGGTTGGTCACTGGTCTGCGAGGGACATACCGTAACTGAACCGTGGCTCTGGTTGTGGTATTGTGTTTGAAACAATGTACTCTAGGTTGGGTGTGGTTTTACTCCTGGCCCTACAGAAATACTGACTACCATGTGGATGGATGAGTGCATTGAGTATGGATGGTCTTGTTGTGGTTTTGTTGAAGTCATGCGGTCTTTATGATTGGGCAGTGTGGTCATTGACCTGCCGTTAGGGAGGCTTTGACCTCAGGCCTCCTCCCACCCAGACTATATAGCTACAGTACAGACACCTGTCAATACACTCAGGTCCCATTCACAACCACGTGCCCATGCACACACACACACGCCCACAGACACACACATACACATGCGCACACACACACACACACTGTACGCACACAAACACACTTCAAATAACCAACAACACTGAGGTAAATAAAAATCAGCATAACAGCCTCATTTGAATTCAGTATCCCAGTGCGTAGCAGACTGAGCAGATCGATTACCTTTTTCTAAAATGGTGGGAGATGTCGATGAATGAATCGGTGACGAAGGTTGAGTAACGATGGGGGTGTGGGTGGAGGGGGGCAGTCAAGCTGCCTTCAGAAAGGGAACGAATGCTACCCCTCCACCCCTATCCCCCTGGCCCTGTGTGGTGGATGGTGTAATGGGCTAAACCTGGCCCAGACTACTGCCGATACGGCCTGATTAGCCATAAATCTGGGTGGAGAGGAGGGTTACCTCATAGCAGGGTCTGAGTAGGGAGCTTTGGCTGGAGGGAGTACCTGTGTGTGTTTGTGTGTGTGTGTGTGTGTGTGTGTGTGTGTGTGTGTGTGTGTGTGTGTGTGTGTGTGTGTGTGTGTGTGAAGGGTGTCCATCAGACTAGAGGTCTGTTTGTTCTGGTGCCGTAGAGAGGGAATGGTCCTCCAGTTCTCTAGAAGACACACCGACACACACACACACACACACACACACACACACACACACACACACACACACACACACACACACACACACACACACACACAGAGAGAGCAGAGTGGGCCAGACTCAGGCTCAGCCTCACCCTGTAATGCAGTGATGACTGATAACACACGCTTTCACTCCATCTGCCAGCGAGGTTAAACATTAAGCCACAACCCCAGAACAGAAAGGTGACTGGGATGCTTTTCAAAGGGCTCAGCTCTAGGCCTTTGTGAGATCCACTTGACAAACCATTCAAGGTAATCCCACAGGAATGTGTGTTCTCTCTCTCTCTCTCTCTCTCTTTCTCCCTCGTTCAACCTCTTTCTTTATTTCTCTCTCTCTCTCGCTGTCACCTGCCCTGAGAGAAGGCGCTCTGTCAACATCATTAGCACGCAGCACTAATCTAGTCTTCTCCAAAGTAGGCATGATGTCAATACCTTTTTCTGAGATAGGTATTGACATTTTTGGACGTAAATAGTCATAATAAATATACTGAACAAAAATATAAACGCAACATGTAAAGTGTTGGTCCCATTTTCCCTGAGCAGAAATAACAGATCCCAGACCTTTTTAAATCTATGTTTATATGTTAGTGAGCATTTCTCCTTCGTCAAGATCATCCATCCACCTGACGGGTGTAAACAGCATGATCATTACACAGGTGCACCTTGTGCTGGGTACCAAAGGCCACTCTAAAATGTGCAGTTTTGTCACACAACACAATGCCACAGATGTCTCAAGTTTTGAGGGAGCATGCGATTGGCATGCTGACTGCAGGAATGTCCAACAGAGCTGTTGCCAGAGAATTAAATGTTAATTTCTCAATGTCGTTTTAGAGAATTTGGCAGTACGTCCAACCGGCCTTACAACTGCAGACTACGTGTAACCACGCCAGCCCAGGACCTCTACATCTGGTTTCTTCACCTGGGGGATTGTCTGAGGAGAGAGGGGGGTGTGGGGGTGCTGAGGAGTATTTCTGTTTGTAATAATCCTCTTTTGTGGGGAAAAACTAACTCTGATTGGCTGGGCCTGGATCCCCAGTGGGTGGACCTGGCTCCCAAGTTGGTGGGCCTATACCAGGCCCACCCTTGACTGCATCCCTGCCCATTCATGTGAAATCCAAAGATTAGGGCCTAATGAATTTATTTAATTTTAATGATTTCCTTCTATGAACTGTAACTAATATCTTTGAAATTGTTCCACGTTGCATTTATATTTTGTGTTGCTCAACTGTTGTATTTATTTAAGTGGATGCAGGCACTCCAGAAAAAACATTCAATGCACCAGGTGTATTATTTCAATTCCAATGCTTTTTTTCATTATTGATTTCTTAACAGATGCCATTGTTTTTTCTGTATTGGCAGTTATGTGTATAATATTCTACATTTCTATGAGAAAATAGTAGTAGTAGTAACAGTAGTAGTCATAATAATAATAGTAGTAGTAGTAATAATAGTAGTAAATAATAGTAGTAGCAGCAGCAGCATCAGCAGTATTCGTAATAATAACAGTAGTAGTAGTAACAGTAGTAGTCGTAATAATAATAGTAGTAGTAGTAATAATAATAGTAGTAAATAATAGTAGTAGCAGCAGCATCATCAGCAGTATTCGTAATAATAATAGTAGTAGTAGTAACAGTAGTAGTCGTAATAATAATAGTAGTAGTAGTAGTAATAATAGTAGTAAATAATAGTAGTAGCAGCAGCAGCATCAGCAGTATTCGTAATAATAACAGTAGTAGTAGTAACAGTAGTAGTCGTAATAATAATAGTAGTAGTAGTAACAGTAGTAGTCGTAATAATAATAGTAGTAGTAGTAATAATAATAGTAGTAAATAATAGTAGTAGCAGCAGCAGCATCAGCAGTATTCGTAATAATAACAGTAGTAGTAGTAACAGTAGTAGTCATAATAATAATAGTAGTAGTAGTAATAATAGTAGTAAATAATAGTAGTAGCAGCAGCAGCATCAGCAGTATTCGTAATAATAATAGTAGTAGTAGTAACAGTAGTAGTCATAATAATAATAGTAGTAGTAGTAATAATAGTAGTAAATAATAGTAGTAGCAGCAGCAGCATCAGCAGTATTCGTAATAATAACAGTAGTAGTAGTAACAGTAGTAGTCGTAATAATAATAGTAGTAGTAGTAACAGTAGTAGTCGTAATAATAATAGTAGTAGTAGTAGTAATAATAGTAGTAAATAATAGTAGTAGCAGCAGCAGCATCAGCAGTATTCGTAATAATAATAGTATTTTTAAAATTTTTATTTCACCTTTATTTAACCAGGTAGGCTAGTTGAGAACAAGTTCTCATTTGCAACTGCGACCTGGCCAAGATAAAGCATAGCAGTGTGAACAGACAACACAGAGTTACACATGGAGTAAACAATTAACAAGTCAATAACACAGTAGAAAAAAAGGGGGAGTCTATATACAATGTGTGCAAAAGGCATGAGGAGGTAGGCGAATAATTACAATATTGCAGATTAACACTGGAGTGATAAATGATCAGATGATCATCTACAGGTAGAGATATTGGTGTGCAAAAGAGCAGAAAAGTAAATGAATAAAAACTGTGGGGATGAGGTAGGTGAAAATGGGTGGGCTGTTTACCAATAGATTATGTACAGCTGCAGCGATCGGTTAGCTGCTCAGATAGCAGATGTTTGAAGTTGGTGAGGGAGATAAAAGTCTCCAACTTCAGTGATTTTTGCAATTCGTTCCAGTCACAGGCAGCAGAGTACTGGAACGAAAGGCGGCCGAATGAGGTGTTGGCTTTAGGGATGATCAGTGAGATACACCTGCTGGAGCGCGTGCTACGGATGGTTGTTGCCATCGTGACCAGTGAACTGAGATAAGGCAGAGCTTTACCTAGCATGGCCTTGTAGATGACCTGGAGCCAGTGGGTCTGGCGACGAATATGTAGCGAGGGCCAGCCGACTAGAGCATACAAGTCGCAGTGGTGGGTAGTATAAGGTGCTTTAGTGACAAAACGGATGGCACTGTGATAAACTGCATCCAGTTTGCTGAGTAGAGTGTTGGAAGCAATTTTGTAGATGACATCGCCGAAGTCGAGGATCGGTAGGATAGTCAGTTTTACTAGGGTAAGCTTGGCAGCGTGAGTGAAGGAGGCTTTGTTGCGAATAGAAAGCTCTTGATTTGATTTTCGCTAGTAGTACTACTACTACTAATGCTACTACTATTATTAGTAGTTACTACTACTACTACTACTAGTAGTAGTAATAGTAGTAATAATAGGTGTAGAAGAACTAGTAGTAGTAGTAGTATTATAGTAATAGTAGTAATAGTTGTAGTAGTAGTTTTAGTAGAAGTAGCGGTAGTACTAGTAGTAATAATGATAGTAGTAGTAGTAATAGTAGTAGTTATAATAATAGTAGTATCAGTAGTAGTAGTAGTAATAGTAGTAGTGATAATAATAGTAGTAGTAGTAGTAGTAGTAATAGTAGTAGTGATAATAATAGTAGTAGTAGTAGTAATAGTAGTAGTGATAATAATAGTAGTAGTAGTAGTAGTAGTAGTAGTAATAGTAGTAGTGATAATAATAATAGTAGTATCAGTAGTAGTAGTAGTAGTAGTAGCAGCAGCAGAATGAATAGTAGTAGTAGTAGTAGTAGAAATAGTAGTAGTAGTAGTAGTAGTAGTAGTAGTAGTAGTAGCAGAATGAATAGTAGTAGTAGTAGTAGTAGTAGCAGCAGCATCAGTAGTAGTAGTAGTTTTAGTAGTTGTAGTAGTAGTAGTAGTAATAGTGTAGTAGTTTTAGTAGTAGTAATAGTAGTAGTAGTAGTAGTAGTAGTAGCAGCAGTAGTAGCAGCAGGAGGAGGAGGCCTGGACCAGTTGAAAGTCTAAATACCAACAGTTTTTCTCTTACATCCAACATTCAATCAATCAATCAAATTGCTGATGTCACAAAGTGCTGTACAGAAACCCAGCCTAAACCCCAAACAGCAAGCAATGCAGGTGTAGAAGCACAGTGGCTAGGAAAAACTCCCCAGAAAGGGCAGAACCCAGGAAGAAACATTCTGTGAATGATATTGCGCAGTAATGACAATGGAAATTGGTATGAATATTGTTGTACCTCAGCTCTCTGTCTGGCCTGTCTGTGTGCCCTATCCCAAAGAATACTGCCTGAGGCACTGCTTCTGCCCCACAT
Source organism: Oncorhynchus nerka (assembly GCF_034236695.1). Taxonomy (NCBI): domain Eukaryota; kingdom Metazoa; phylum Chordata; class Actinopteri; order Salmoniformes; family Salmonidae; genus Oncorhynchus; species Oncorhynchus nerka. Next base: position 42,368,426 of record NC_088406.1, read on the forward strand.
GTCAGTCAGACAAACATAGCAGCTTTCCTCACATTCATCATCATGATCCAAATGTCATGTCATGTTCCTCAGTGCAGAAAATCATGTCTCCAATTAAGTAATTTTTATTGCGATTATTATACAGCATAGTGATGAGTATTACACTATACTGTATAGCCTTGTATTTCTTTAGTGTGTGTGTGTGTGTGTGTGTGTGTGTGTGTGTGTGTGTGTGTGTGTGTGTGTGTGTGTGTGTGTGTGTGTGTGTGTGTGTGTGTGTGTGTGTGTGTGTGCGTGTGGTGCATGTGTACATGCATGTATGCTCGTTCATATGTGTGTGTATCCATGCCTGCATATGCGTTTGTGGATGTGTGTGTCCTGAGGGGAAGTTCCCTCACATGCAAACAGGAACAATGGGTGAGTGTGTAGGAGTAGTGAGGTGCCAGCCTAGCATTCCAGCGTGTGCCAGGAGACACCAGGAGCAACAGGGCAGCCATGAATGCTGGCACAGGGACAAGGAGAGGGCACAGTGCAGCTCTGATCACACACACTCACACTCTTCATCTCACCTCACCCAGCGCTCAACATCAACACACACACATTCTTACACAAACACACACACACATACATACACACACACACTGGATCACATATCCTCATATACCTACTGTATTAATGTCAGAGTGCTAATACAAATACACGCATACACTGCATTCGGAAGTATTCCAATCTTTCTGGTTATGGTTCTATCTACTGGGGTTCTGTCTGAGTTCTCTTGTCCTGAGTGCTTGAGTACGTGCACATATGTGTGTGTAAGTCTGTCTGGTGTGTTGGCGGCAGGGCAGCCAGGCCTGTGAGACATGCTGTTCCACTCAGAGTAGAGAGGGGGGCCATCTCCAGACAGACTCACAACCATATGTGTGTGTGTGAAGATTCTTTGTGTGTGTGTGTGTGTGTGTGTGTGTGTGTGTGTGTGTGTGTGTGTGTGTGTGTGTGTGTGTGTGTGTGTGTGTGTGTGTGTGTGTGAAATTAAATGTGTGTGTGAAGATTGTGTGTGTGTGAAGTCTGTCTGTTTCTTTTTCAAATTACATTAATATTAACACATGATAATGAAGGCCTGACCTCTTCTCTTCTCTCTCACACACTCCCTCTCCCTCTGTCCGTCTCTTCCTGTGTCAATCCAATCCAGATGCCCCAGTTCGTGTAGTGTGGACCGGAGCACGGCGGGGCGGGGTGGGGGTGTCAGAACATGGGGCTACTAGGTGGGTGGAGGAGGGGGATTAGCGGGGGTTCTGTGACCAGGAGTCAATCGACAGGGGGCACGGGTCATTAATTTGCTGTCCTTTGTTTTGTCAGTTTGTTTTCACGAGGCTCTCACTTGCTTAAAGTAAAAGCAGTCAGGCTGAAAATTGTCTGCTCTGTAGCATGCCCCCCCTCACCACCAGCATGAGCAGCCCTAGGGGTGGGGGAGATGAGAGAGGGGAGGAGGGGGGGCAAAGGTCGACCCCACTTCCCCTTGTACCAGCCACTTCGGCCAAGATTGATCACAGATCAGAAGATAGCAATCCTCTCACTGTTTCTCTCTCTCTCTCTCTCTCTCTCTCTGTCTCTCTTTCTCTCAAACAAATATGTCTGCACACTCACACATTCACCAGAAGAGAAATCCATACTAATTCAATCGCCAATAAATAATAAATGCATGCTAACAGAACACATATATAAACTAATACATAGCCATGAAAATAAACATTTCGCATGTACGAAGACCATGCTAGAAAACAAATATATGCATCACCTGTGAATCAGAACAGCCAATCAAATCAAAGGGAAACAACTTTAATATGGAGAACCCTTTGTTAGACCAATAAGGGACAATCTGACGGATGCTTTCTGGGTGGGTCTCTCCCGGGTCCCGCCCTAACGCCCTTGCCCACCTGTTTAGAGCCAATAAGATGGCATCATTTATAAGAGAGAGAGAGAAAAAGACAAAGAAACAAAAAGAGAGTGAGAGAGAGACAGCGACAGAGAGAGAGAGAGACAGAGACAGACACAGAGACACACAGAGAGAGAGAAAGAGAGATAGAGAGAGCCTTTCACCTCTCCAACTGATCTGTACTGTAGGTGAGCAGAAAACAGCTCACCTGGCTTACCTCTTTGATGTAGCAGCCAACCTGCTGCGGCTGCCTCTAAACATCTACACATGGCCCACAACACAGCCCAGACCACTGCTAAACATCACACTGCCTCTAAACATCTACACATGGCCCATAACACAGCCCAGACCACTGCTAAACATCACACTGCCTCTAAACATCTACACATGGCCCACAACACAGCCCAGACAACTGCTAAACATCACACTGCCTCTAAACATCTACACATGGCCCACAACACAGCCCAGACCACTGCTAAACAACACACTGCCTCTAAACATCTACACATGGCCCACAACACAGCCCAGACCACTGCTAAACATCACACTGCCTCTAAACATCTACACATGGCCCACAACACAGCCCAGACCACTGCTAAACAACACACTGCCTCTAAACATCTACACATGGCCCACAACACAGCCCAGACCACTGCTAAACATCACACTGCCTCTAAACATCTACACATGGCCCACAACACAGCCCAGACCACTGCTAAACAACACACTGCCTCTAAACATCTACACATGGCCCATAACACAGCCCAGACCACTGCTAAACATCACACTGCCTCTAAACATCTACACATGGCCCACAACACAGCCCAGACCACTGCTAAACAACACACTGCCTCTAAACATCTACACATGGCCCACAACACAGCCCAGACCACTGCTAAACAACACACTTCCTCTAAACATCTACACATGGCCCACAACACAGCCCAGACCACTGCTAAACAACATACTTCCTCTAAACATCTACACATGGCCCACAACACAGCCCAGACCACTGCTCAACAACACACTGCTGTAGTTGGTGCGTTTGTGTGTGTGTGTGCGTGTGTGTGTGCGTGTCCACTGGGAAACTGCGGGAGGGCAAGCGAGAGTGATACATTATCGCTATCTGTCATGATATATTACCAACAATCCCATCCGAAACCTGCCAAAACACGGTTATTTTCTCTCTCCAACCACAACATTAGGAGTTAGACTTGTAAGTTGGGAATGTCAGTGGAGCTGCCAGTAGACCAGCTTAATACCAGAGTATTGTTTCCCTGCCACCAGGCTAGCTAGCTCTGGGGGACACAGCAGCAGCAACGGCTGCACACTGAACCAATAAAAGTGAAAATGTGTTGAGTAGAACAGGTTTCAGCTCCGATTACCCCCTGTAGACCTCTGCCTAGCTCGGCCATGGAATTCCCACCTCTGCTCTGCCACACACCAGAGTCCCTCTGAGTCCTCGGACCACAATGCACTCAGTGGTTACAGGCTCAGGGCGCGCAAGGGACGATGCTCGCCCTCCTCTACACCCGTCAGAGTGAACAAGGGAGACAGGGAGGGATGGAAAAGGGGGAAGAGATTTAGAGGGTGTTGGCTCAGCTTGGGATCTGGCGGTTGGGGTGTTGGGGGACAACAGAGCAGGTACACTCAATGGGGCAGTGACGGTGAGGGGGGTGCAGGTTAATGAGAGTCTGAGTCAATGTGACTTTTGAGCCTCTGGAGTCCCCCCACCACCACCCCTCCCCATCACCCCATACCCACGTTAGACTCAAATTAATCTGTTACTTTGCAGAACTGGGAAGTGTCGACCAGGGCAGGCGGTGTGTGTGTATACTGCCTTAGGGTCCAAGGTTCTAGGCCTTTTAACGCAGCCTCATGGCTACAGAGGGTGGGTGGATTGGGGGGGGCAGCAGATTGAGCATGGAGGATATTACTGAGCGAGAAAGAGGGGAGAGGAAGGGAGGGAGGGCTGCAGAGGGGCATATTTCACAGGAGGACCCCTGCTGAGAGCTGTGTACCCACATTGTTATGAGTGCACAGATCTTATGCCTGTAAAAATACCAGCGCTCCACTCAGCAGCCCAGCACAAAGGAGGGCCCTCTCGCTTTGTTACCCTCTCTGAAAACGCCAAATGACATCAGCCTCCCCTCTCCTCTGCTCTGTTCTCTTTCTGTTCTCTCTCCATCTCTCTTAAGTTCTGTTCATACTTCTCACTTTTTCTCTCTCACTCACTTTCTCCCCCCCCCCTCTCTAAATGTGTAGTACTGGTGATGTAATTGCTCTGTCTGTGTCAGAGTGCTGGGAGGCTGTGCTGAAGCCAAATGAAGCTGGGAGTCGACTAAAGTTTCACAACATGTAATTAAGGCCTAAGTAGGGAGGTCACTGCAGTATGGCCCGGTGGCATACCCCCACCACCCATCTCCCCTGTCTCTCATCCCTCTAAGGCCCAGCCTGAATATTAGTGATCTGCCTGTGTCAGATGTGTACTGGTAGCGAAGTCAGGTGCAGGAGCGCAGAGATTTGTGAACAGGCACACACTTTATTTAGGAAAAAGTGCAAAACACGCAAAACAGTCACAAGAATTATGTTTAACAATAAACATCTTCGTGAAAAATAACACGGAAAAAACAAGCCAGTCTGGCGCGTCGACAACACACACGTAACAGAAACAATCTCACACAAAGACATTATGGGGAACAGAGGAATAAATACATGTAGATTAATTGGGGAATGAAAACCAGGTGTGCAGGGAACAAGACAAAACAAATGGATACATGAAAAATGGAGCGGCGATGGCTTGAAAGCCGGTGACGTCGACAGAAACAAAGACATTATGGGGAACAGAGGAATAAATACATGTAGATTAATTGGGGAATGAAAACCAGGTGTGCAGGGAACAAGACAAAACAAATGGATACATGAAAAATGGAGCGGCGATGGCTTGAAAGCCGGTGACGTCGACCGCCGAATGCTGCCCGAACAAGGAGAGGAGCCGACTTCAGCGGGAAGTCGTGACAGCCTGTCTCGGCTATCTCTCTCACACTTTCTTCTCTTCCTCTCTTTCTCTTTCTCTCTCCCATCCTCTCTTCCTCTCTCTTTCTTTCTCCCATCCTCTCTTCCCCCCTTTTTTTTCTCTCCCTCTCTCCCAAATGAGGCACTGCAGCTCCAGCTGTTTCAAATATCCACACCATCTCATTTAGATAAAGCCGGGGCCCAGAAAGCATGGAAATGATGCGGCGGGCCTTTATAGAAACTTTAATGTAATTGTAGTTTCTTCTCTTATAAATGGTTAATTGAAATGCCGGAGGGTAGCATGGCTTGAAGGTCCATAAAAAATCTCAGAATAGAAGTTTATAGGGGTTGTCTATGTACATAATTAAACCCTTCAGGCACTTTTTTAAAATCTGTAAAATAAATGGTTATGCAATAATAGCCTGCTGCGAGTAGAGAGAGGGAGATAGGGAGAGGGAGAGAGAGAGAGGGCACGGGTGAGTGCTGCTGGGCGGGCGAGTCGGTAGGGCCAGTTGCCTTGGTCTTGATGGGCTCTCTCCGGACCAGAATGAGAAACCCATTAGAACAGCGAGAGGATTGCAAGCAGCACACAAATCACCGGCCTTACTGACACCTCGGGGACGCCTTCACGGTGGCTGACAAGACCAATACACTGCTGCTGCATTCTGCTGCCTCCCCGAAAGCACACACACACACACACACACACACACACACACACACAAGGAGGAGGAAAATAAAATAGCTCCATTGACATTTTTGAGTGAGAAAGAAAAGGAAGAATGAGGGAGCGGAAATGAAGAAGATGTAGGGAAAGATGGAGGGGGGAAGGAATGAAGAAGGTGTAGGCAAAGATGGAGGGGGGAAGGATGGAAGAAGATGGAGGCAAAGATGGAGGGGGAAGGTTTGAAGAAGATGGAGGCAAAGATGGAGGGGGAAGGATTGAAGAATGAAGAAGATGTAGGCAAAGATGGAGGGGGAAGGTTTGAAGAAGATGTAGGTAAAGATGGAGGGGGAAGGATTGAAGTAGATGGAGGCAAAGATGGAGGGGGAAGGTTTGAAGAAGATGTAGGCAAAGGTGGAGGGGGAAGGCTTGAAGAAGATGGAGGGGTGAAGGAATGAAGAAGATGTAGGCAAAGATGGAGGGGGAGGGAATGAAGAAGATGTAGGCAAAGATGGAGGGGGAAGGATTGAAGAAGATGGAGGGGGAAAGGCTTGAAGAAGGTGTAGGCAGAGATGGAGGGGGAAGGTTTGAAGAAAATGGAGGGAAAGATGGAGGGGGAAGAAATGAAGAATATGTAGGCAAAGATGGAGGGGGAAGGAATGAAGAAGATATAGGCAAAGATGGAGGGGGAAGGTTTGAAGAAGATGTAGGTAAAGATGGAGGGTGAAGGATTGAAGAAGATGGAGGCAAAGATGGAGGGGGAAGGATTGAAGAAGATGTAGGCAAAGGTGGAGGGGGAAGGCTTGAAGAAGATGGAGGGGTGAAGGAATGAAGAAAATGTAGGCAAAGATGGAGGGGAGGGAATGAAGAAGATGTAGGGAAAGATGGAGGGGGAGGGAATGAAGAAGATGTAGGAAAAGATGGAGGGGAGGGAATGAAGAAGATGTAGGCAAAGATGGAGGGGGAGGGAATGAAGAAGATGTAGGGAAAGATGGAGGGGGAAGGAATGAAGAAGATGGAGGGGGAAGGAATGAAGAAGATGTAGGGAAAGATGGAGGGGGAGGGAATGAAGAAGATGTAGGGAAAGACGGAGGGGGAAGGAATGAAGAAGATGTAGGCAAAGATGGAGGGGGAGGGAATGAAGAAGACGTAGGCAAAGATGGAGGGGAGGGAATGAAGAAGATGTAGGGAAAGATGGTGGGGGAAGGAATGAAGAAGATGTAGGCAAAGATGGAGGGGAAGGAATGAAGAAGATGTGCGGAAAGATGGTGGGGGAAGGAATGAAGACGATGTAGGGAAAGATGGAGGGGGAAGGAATGAAGAAGATGTAGGGAAAGATGGAGGGGGAGGGAATGAAGTAGATGTAGGCAAAGATGGAGGGGGAGGGAATGAAGAAGATGTAGGCAAAGATGGAGGGGATGGGAATGAAGAAGATGTAGGCAAAGATGGAGGGGAGGGAATGAAGTAGATGTAGGGAAAGATGGAGGGGGCAGGGAATGAAGAAGATGTAGGCAAAGATGGAGGGGGAGGGAATGAAGAAGATGTAGGCAAAGATGGAGGGGAGGGAATGAAGAAGATGTAGGCAAAGATGGAGGGGAAAGGATTGAAGAAGATGGAGGGGGAAAGGATTGAAGAGGATGTAGGCAAAGATGGAGGGTGAAGGAATGAAGAAGATGTATGGAAAGATGGAGGGGAAAGGCTTGAAGAAGATGTAGGGAAAGATGGAGGGGGAAAGGATTGAAGAAGATGTAGGGAAAGATGGAGGGGGAAAGGATTGAAGAAGATGTAGGCAAAGATGGAGGGGGAAAGGATTGAAGAAGATGGAGGCAAAGATGGAGGGGGAAGGAATGAAGAAGATGTATGGAAAGACGGAGGGGGAAGGAATGAAGAAGATGTAGGGAAAGACGGAGGGGGAAGGAATGAAGAAGATGTAGGGAAAGACGGAGGGGGAAGGAATGAAGAAGATGTAGGCAAAGATGGAGGGGAGGGAATGAAGAAGATGTAGGCAAAGATGGAGGGGGAAAGGATTGAAGAAGATGTAGGGAAAGACGGAGGGGGAAGGAATGAAGAAGATGTAGGGAAAGACGGAGGGGGAAGGAATGAAGAAGATGTAGGGAAAGACGGAGGGGGAAGGAATGAAGAAGATGTATGGAAAGACGGAGGGGGAAGGAATGAAGAAGATGTAGGGAAAGACGGAGGGGGAAGGAATGAAGAAGATGTAGGGAAAGACGGAGGGGGAAGGAATGAAGAAGATGTAGGGAAAGACGGAGGGGGAAGGAATGAAGAAGATGTAGGGAAAGACGGAGGGGGAAGGAATGAAGAAGATGTAGGGAAAGACGGAGCGGGGAAGGAATGAAGAAGATGTAGGGAAAGACGGAGGGGGAAGGAATGAAGAAGATGTAGGCAAAGATGGAGGGGAGGGAATGAAGAAGATGTAGGCAAAGATGGAGGGGGAAAGGATTGAAGAAGATGTAGGGAAAGACGGAGGGGGAAGGAATGAAGAAGATGTAGGGAAAGACGGAGGGGGAAGGAATGAAGAAGATGTAGGGAAAGACGGAGGGGGAAGGAATGAAGAAGATGTAGGGAAAGACGGAGGGGGAAGGAATGAAGAAGATGTATGGAAAGACGGAGGGGGAAGGAATGAAGAAGATGTAGGGAAAGACGGAGGGGAAGGAATGAAGAAGATGTAGGGAAAGACGGAGGGGGAAGGAATGAAGAAGATGTAGGGAAAGACGGAGGGGGAAGGAATGAAGAAGATGTAGGGAAAGACGGAGGGGGGAAGGAATGAAGAAGATGTAGGGAAAGACGGAGGGGGGAAGGAATGAAGAAGATGTAGGGAAAGACGGAGGGGGGAAGGAATGAAGAAGATGTAGGGAAAGACGGAGGGGGGAAGGAATGAAGAAGGCGCCCGGGAGGTGTTTTCTTCTTCTTCTTGGTGATAAAGAAGTGTTAGTGACCGTGCTGTGGTTAAATGTTTGAATGAGTTTTCCCCCTTTTTGGTCTTAATGGAGATGTGTGTATTTCTGGATCAATGCGATCCGAGGGGTTAATAGCTTGAAACCGTCTGTGCTACACTGGCTGTGGGGTGCAGGGGGTTGGATTACAACACACTTGGGGAGAATTGGGGAACCAGCAACAACGGTGTTATGGGGCGAAGGAAAAGAGTTCTGAAGACATAAAAACTATGAAATAACACATGTGGAATCATGTAGGATCCCAAAAATGTGTGAAACAAATCAAAATATATTTTAGATTTCAGATTCTTCAAAGTAGCCACCCTGTGCCTTGATGACAGCTTTGCACACTCTTGTCATTCTCTCAACCAACTTCATGAGGTAGTCACCTGGTAGTCACCTGGAATGCTTGTCAGGTCATTGTCCTGGTGAAAAACAAGTGATAGCCCCAGTAAGCGCAAACCAGATGGGATGGCGTATCGCTTCAGAATGCTGTGGTAGCCATGCTGGTTAAGTGTGCCTTGAATTCTAAGTAAATCACAGACAGTGTCACTAGCAAAGCACCCCCACACCATCACATCTCCTCCTCCATGCTTCACGGTGGGAACCATACATGCAGAAATCATCCGTTCACCTACTCTGCATCTCACAAAGACACAAGGGTTGGAAAAAATCTGAAATCTGAAATTTGGACTCATCAGACCAAAGGACAGATTTCCATATGTCTAATGTCCATTGCTCGTGTTTCTTGGCCTAAGCAAGTCTCTTCTTCTTAGGGCCTCCCGAGAGGCGCAGTGGTCTAGCTGTGCCACTAGAGATTTTGGGTGTGAGTCCAGGTTCTGTCGCAGCCGTCCGCGACCTTGAGACACAAGGGCGGTGCACAATTGGCCCAGCGTCGTCCGGGTTAGGGGAGGGTTTGTCCAGGAAGGGATGTCCTTGTCCCATCGCGCACTAGCGGCTCTTGTGGAGGGCTGACACGGTCACCATGTGCACAGTGTTTCCTCTGACACATTGGTGCGGCTGGATTCCGGGTTAAGTGGGCATTGTGTCAAGAAGCAGTGCGGCTTGGTTGAGTTCTGTTTAGGAGGACGCACGACTCTCAACCTTCGCCTCTACCCAGTCCGTATGGGAGTTGCAGCGATGAGACAAGACTGTAACTACCAATTGGATGCCACGAAATTGGGGAGAAAAAGGGGTTGAAACAAAATAAAAAATAGATAAAAAATAGTCTCTTCTTATTATTGGTGTCCTTTAGTAGTGGTTTCTTTGCAGTAATTCAACCATGAAGGCCTGATTCACGCAGTCTCATTTGAACAGTTGATGTTGAGATGTGTCTGTTACTTGAACTCTGCGAAGCATTTATTAGGGCTGCAATCTGAGGTGCAGTTAATAGCCGATTTCTGAGGCTGCTAATGAACTCGCCCTCTGCAGCAGAGGTAACTCTGAGTCTTCCCAGTCCTCATGAGAGACCGTTTCATCATAGCGCTTGATGGTTTTTGCGAGCTGCACTTGAAGAAACTTTCTTGAAATTTTCCCTATTGACTGACCTTCATGTCTTAAAGTAATGATGGACTGTCATTTCTCTTTGCTTATTTGATATAATATGGACTTGGTCTTTCACCAAATAGGTAAAATAATCTTCTGTATATCACCCCTACCTTGTCACAACAGAACTGATTGGCTCAAGCGCATCAAGAAAACACACCTGTTAATTGAAATGCATTCCGGGTGACTACATCATGAAGCTGGTTGAGAGAATGCCAAGAGTGTGCAATGCTGTCATCAAGGCAAATGGTGGCTACTTTGAAGAATCTCAAATATGAAATATATTTTGATTTGTTTAACACGTTTTTGGTTACTAGATGATTCCAATTGAGTAGGTGTGTCCATCCTTTTGACTGGTACTGTATGTGTGCTCTGAGTTGCTCAGTCCTCTTTGTGTGTGTGTGTGTGTGTGTGTGTGTGTGTGTGTGTGTGTGTGTGTGTGTGTGTGTGTGTGTGTGTGTGAGTGAGAGAGAGAGAGAGAGAGAGAGAGAGAGAGAGAGAGAGAGAGAGAGAGAGAGAGAGAGAGAGAGAGAGAGAGAGAGAGAGAGAGAGAGAGAGAGAGAGTTGGACGGAGACAGACAGAGGTTAGTGCTGCTAGCTGATGATAAATGATAGCGCTAGCAGCAGATAACCCTCCAGGAGGCTCCAGAGATCAGCGGGGCCAAATTCTGGAACTCCCCAATGACCGGGGCCCAACACTGGCAGCTCTGTCTGTTTGTTTTCTCTGCTGGCTCTCTGGCTTTCTCCCCCTCTGGTCAGCCTCTGTGATAGAGGAGCAGCCCCTCTCCACCTCGCCGTGGGCAGCTCACCGACGCACCGCTCCCGGCGCCAGCCAGTCGCAGGAGCCCCCCTCCATGGGAGGTTTTGGGGGGGGGTGAGATGGGGGGAGTAGGAACTTTTTTGTCCAGTGCGCTGTAGAGGAAAGAGAAGGCCTACTATCCGTTATCAGCACTGTGTGTGTGTCTGCCAGCGACCCCCCTCATACATTAGGCTCTTTGTTCGGGAGGTGCGTCTGGGGCGTGCGGGTGTGTGTTGGGAGGGGGGGTAGCAGCAGCACAGTAGTCTGCAGGCCTGGAGAAAAATGACACCCTCCGTTGTTAAATCAGCGCGTCCCTTAACGCTTAAAGACATCTTTTGGAGGAATGAGAGAGGAGGAGTGTGGAGAGGGGGGGTAAGTGAGGGGGGTGGCTGCTGCTTTACGGCCAGGCAGCAGCGCTGGGCTCTGTTTAATATGAAGTAAAGAACAGATCCAACTGCATCATTAACTCTCAATTATATCATGGCCGGGCTAGGCTGGGGGGAGAGAGGGGGAGATAGGGTTGTGAGAGTGGGGCTGGGGTGGACACCCACCAAAGTGCTTAGTGATGGAGTGCATGGCGTCTGGGTTTGTGTTAAATCCAGGCTGAATGGTGGCGGTGTTTGAGAACACATTAAAGTCTGGCTTACTGGGCTGGGCTTAAGTATTGAGTCATATGTTCTGCTGCTGAGTATGGTGTAAAACGGGCTCCAAGCAGAATCTCTGGTATGGACCGTGTTGTTGGGGCTATTTTCATATTAAACGATAAGTCCATCCTTTATGATATCTACACACTACCGGGAGCTGTGTACAGTGAGGCTGTGTTGTACAGTGCAGAGAGTACTGTTCAGTACAGCAACGCTTCATTCATTCCACAATTGCACACATAGTCACACCAGTACAATTACAATTTTCATCATAGACCACACTCTGTGTCGAGGTGTAGATCATTTTATATCACCATATTATTATAATATATTACATCCTGATTGGATTTTGGATCTTTGTTGAACAAACATTACACATGAATTCTTCCAGGGAGTCCTGTGATCCAGTAGAATCCCAGTAAAAGCAATAGAATCTGAAGTGAAAGACTACAGTAATGGGAAGTGCTGAGTGTATATAGTGATAGAATCTGAAGTGGAAGACTACAGTAGTGGGAAGTGCTGAGTGTGTATAGTGATAGAATCTGAAGTGGAAGACTACAGTAATGGGAAGTGCTGAGTGTATATAGTGATAGAATCTGAAGTGGAAGACTACAGTAATGGGAAGTGCTGAGTGTGTATAGTGATAGAATCTGAAGTGGAAGACTACAGTAATGGGAAGTGCTGAGTGTATATAGTGACAGAATCTGAAGTGGAAGACTACAGTAGTGGGAAGTGCTGAGTGTATATAGTGATAGAATCTGAAGTGGAAGACTACAGTAATGGGAAGTGCTGAGTGTATATAGTGATAGAATCTGAAGTGGAAGACTACAGTAATGGGAAGTGCTGAGTGTATATAGTGATAGAATCTGAAGTGGAAGACTACAGTAATGGGAAGTGCTGAGTGTATATAGTGATAGAATCTGAAGTGGAAGACTACAGTAATGGGAAGTGCTGAGTGTATATAGTGATAGAATCTGAAGTGGAAGACTACAGTAATGGGAAGTACTGAGTGTATATAGTGATAGAATCTGAAGTGGAAGACTACAGTAGTGGGAAGTGCTGAGTGTATATAGTGATAGAATCTGAAGTGGAAGACTACAGTAATGGGAAGTGCTGAGTGTATATAGTGATAGAATCTGAAGTGGAAGACTACAGTAATGGGAAGTGCTGAGTGTATATAGTGATAAAATCTGAAGTGGAAGACTACAGTAGTGGGAAGTGCTGAGTGTATATAGTGATAGAATCTGAAGTGGAAGACTACAGTAATGGGAAGTGCTGAGTGTATATAGTGATATAATCTGAAGTGGAAGACTACAGTAGTGGGAAGTGCTGAGTGTATATAGTGACAGAATCTGAAGTGGAAGACTACAGTAGTGGGAAGTGCTGAGTGTATATAGTGATAGAATCTGAAGTGGAAGACTACAGTAATGGGAAGTGCTGAGTGTATATAGTGATATAATCTGAAGTGGAAGACTACAGTAATGGGAAGTGCTGAGTGTATATAGTGATAGAATCTGAAGTGGAAGACTACAGTAATGGGAAGTGCTGAGTGTATATAGTGATAGAATCTGAAGTGGAAGACTACAGTAATGGGAAGTGCTGAGTGTATATAGTGATATAATCTGAAGTGGAAGACTACAGTAGTGGGAAGTGCTGAGTGTATATAGTGACAGAATCTGAAGTGGAAGACTACAGTAATGGGAAGTGCTGAGTGTATATAGTGATAGAATCTGAAGTGGAAGACTACAGTAATGGGAAGTGCTGAGTGTATATAGTGATATAATCTGAAGTGGAAGACTACAGTAATGGGAAGTGCTGAGTGTATATAGTGATAGAATCTGAAGTGGAAGACTACAGTAATGGGAAGTGCTGAGTGTATATAGTGATAGAATCTGAAGTGGAAGACTACAGTAATGGGAAGTGCTGAGTGTATATAGTGATAGAATCTGAAGTGGAAGACTACAGTAATGGGAAGTGCTGAGTGTATATAGTGATAGAATCTGAAGTGGAAGACTACAGTAATGGGAAGTGCTGAGTGTATATAGTGATAGAATCTGAAGTGGAAGACTACAGTAATGGGAAGTGCTGAGTGTATATAGTGATAGAATCTGAAGTGGAAGACTACAGTAATGGGAAGTGCTGAGTGTATATAGTGATAGAATCTGAAGTGGAAGACTACAGTAATGGGAAGTGCTGAGTGTATATAGTGATAGAATCTGAAGTGGAAGACTACAGTAATGGGAAGTGCTGAGTGTATATAGTGATAGAATCTGAAGTGGAAGACTACAGTAATGGGAAGTGCTGAGTGTATATAGTGATAGAATCTGAAGTGAAAGACTACAGTAATGGGAAGTGCTGAGTGTATATAGTGATAGAATCTGAAGTGGAAGACTACAGTAATGGGAAGTGCTGAGTGTATATAGTGATAGAATCTGAAGTGGAAGACTACAGTAATGGGAAGTGCTGAGTGTATATAGTGATAGAATCTGAAGTGGAAGACTACAGTAATGGGAAGTGCTGAGTGTATATAGTGATAGAATCTGAAGTGGAAGACTACAGTAATGGGAAGTGCTGAGTGTATATAGTGATAGAATCTGAAGTGGAAGACTACAGTAATGGGAAGTGCTGAGTGTATATAGTGATAGAATCTGAAGTGAAAGACTACAGTAATGGGAAGTGCTGAGTGTATATAGTGATAGAATCTGAAGTGAAAGACTACAGTAATGGGAAGTGCTGAGTGTATATAGTGATAGAATCTGAAGTGGAAGACTACAGTAATGGGAACTGCTGAGTGTATATAGTGACAGTGCTGAATAAACCAGAATGGATTTCCCACATGCCATAAAGCAAAACACAAGGAGGAAACACAGCTGTAACCTGTTAGGATCATTTTTGCTTAATTAAATGTATCTATTAAAGGGGAAAGTAGATGATGTTTCCTTAGAGTGCTGCCAATTTAAAATCCAAAGAAATGCTCTTTCTCTTTTCTCTTTCTTTCTCTCTCTCTGTTTTATCTCTCACCCTCTCACTCTCTATCCCTCTCTTGCTCATTCTCTCTCTTTCTCTCTCTCTCTGTTTTCTCTCTCGCTCTCTATCCCTCTTGCTCCTTCTCTCTCTTTCTCTCTCTGTTTTCTCTCTCACTCTCTATCCCTC